>NC_041389.1:322121075-322143306 GCF_002162155.2 Triticum dicoccoides
AAAGCCCTTTATGTGGTGTCGCTCAGACGCCCGACTGTGGCATTTCTTTTAAAGCCCTTTATGTGGTGTCGCTCAGACGCCCGACTGTGACATTTCTTTTAAAGCCCTTTATGTGGTGTCGCTCAGACGGCCGACTGCGGCATTTCTTTTAAAGCCCTTTATGTGGTGTTGCTAAGACGCCCAACTGTGGCATATTTGTTATTTATTTCATAATTTTAATACTGCTATGTTATTGCATTTTCATAAATAGCCTACTCACATGCATCAGAGATTTATTTACTTTTTGTGACTGACGTCATGTGCAAAAATATTTTTAGCACATCGTTGTTATATTATACCCGTGTTCATAATGTTTGCGAGTACATTCAAAGTACTCACTGGCTTGTCCCTGGCTATTGTCTTGGCCAGATTTCTTGCACGGAGAGGAGTGACCGTGTTGACAGCCCCGGAACCTAAGCAACGGTGATAGCAGCCTCGCGAAGATAGGAGTTAACCTGGTCAGCTGTTCCCGTGGGAAATGGAGTCCCATAGACACTGATGATTCACAACCCGCTTCCGCCATCAACCACTAGAAACCATTTGTTGTACTCACAGGCCAGAATGGTCTTGTACTACATATTTTGTACTTTGCTTGGAATTTCTGTATCAAGTTGGTGCCTCATCAGCTAACAGTTATCCTGGGGCTGGTGAGCACAAGGGCCATTTTCTGGAAATTTATACCCGGAGAATCGGTCGCCACAGACTTGGTATCATAGCCAGGCTGACCATTGGCTAATCCTATCTTAGCCAGGTCGAAAAACTTAGGCAAACCAACCCACCAGACCTTAACCAAACCCCAGCCAAGCTTCTCGTGCCAGATAGCCACACAGTGACCCCGACACTTTTGGCAGTCGGTGCCCAACCTATCAACCTAGCCTGTCGATCACGCGCCAGTGACCAGCACCCAAGAGGTCTCCTTCACAAGCGTGCGAAGGAAGACTCCGTCCCCTTTTTCTATAAAAAGGGCACGCTAGCCCCAACCCAGCACAGCCTCTACCCCAAACCGAGCCATAATGCCAGGCCCCGTCGTGCACAATCAGACCACAGCAACCAACCTTGGAGGTTTTGTGACCATACTCGCAAACCTCACCCGTCGTGCCTACGCATTAGAAGAGCCCCCAGAATATGTTGTGTACCAAGGACCCATGGGCGGTGAAAGCCGTCAATTCTGGGCCACTGTGCACATCTACAGTAGGGGTCTATCTCCAGAACGCCCCTACAGGTTCACCGGAAGAACAACTTCCTTCGAGCCACAAGCCATCCAGCTAGCTGCTCGAGAGGCTATAGTTCAACTTCGGCAGTTGTCACCCAAAGTTAACTGTCGCTCGTTCTACTACTACCCCAGGCGTGAAGGGTATGGTAGACCACCCCAAGTTGCCAACGGAGATCACGAGATAGATCCCGCATTGTTGCACCTAGTGCGCTATGTAAGTGCACTAGAGGCACTGTTCGACCATATCACCATTGATCTGATCGCACCTCGAGGAGAGCTGGTTCGTCGAGCCTCAGCAAGAAGAGAAGACGAGCCCGACGCCGACAACCCAGTCGTGCTGTTCGGACACCCAATCAAAACCCTGAGATCAGCTCCAGCCACCAACCGAGATGCTTTGATGACCCCAGAGGTGCTTCATCGCCTTTTGGGAACACACTCCATCGAAATTGTGGCCAACAATCCCCGCGATGGTCATCATCGCTACCCCGACCCTGCAGTTTCTCCGCCATCTCCGACTAATCCCGGCAGTGAGACACGTGGAGAAGCCTCGTCATCCACCAGGCACGCCCGTTTAGACATAAACGAGGTAGACTAAGCCGTACGAGTAGTACCGAGTCTCAGTGTATCCTCGCTTTGCAATCGTGTAACCTTGTAAATAAACGCAGCCTGTCGTTGTGCCTCTGTTTTAATAGTAGCCTTGCATATTTGTCAGCGCACAGCAGCAAATTTTCCGGGCACAGCTACCAGAACCAACCCCGACGACAACCACAGTAACCCGTCTCTTTATGAGATATGTGTATCTCTAACACTGACCCGACCTTTGGAGCTAAGCTGGCAAATTTATTACCTTTCACCACGGTAAAATGACCCAGCTCCATTGCTATATAAAGGCCACCTCGCGACCTTACCAAGCACCCCACACCTTGTGCACCACCCTCACAACCTTTTTCCTGTCATGCCGAGCCCCAGTATTTATCTGAGGACCCCAGATGCAACCCCAGGTAGCTTTGTCAAAATATTGTGGGATTTAACCTGCAGTACCATGGGTTCTACCCAGCCACCCCAGTACGAGCTGTTCAAATCGAGAATCACCCCTTCCACCTTGGAATATTGGGCAGCAGTACACATCCCTCCCGTAGACTCCAATCAAGATCCAACGGAAGTTTCCCTCGTGGGGGAATCTATGACAACCCCACGCCTGGCCATAGAAGCTGCTGCGAAAGAAGCGATTGCTCGCCTTCGATCCGCAGTACCCTATGCCCGTGAACAAGGATATTATTACTTTCTGAGCCATGCAGCACCCGGAGGAGTATCATCTTTTCCCGGTGGACGGATTGAGAGAGACCCAGTACTAGCCAACGTTATCCAGTACATCATCGCTCAAGAGCATTTGAACCAGCAAGTGATGGTCTATCTCCAGAGTCTCGCTGATTTAAATCCTCAGATCGCCATCGGCAGACCACTGAGGCCTGACCCGGAGAGACACATACATCGACTGGTCAATCCACTTCCTCCAATTGAGGAGGAGTGTATACCTTTACCAGAGACATTTTATCGGGACCCCGTCTAGTTACCGTTTTCATTTTAGACGTCACTGCTGTGTTTGTTATTGCAGCATTTATTATTACGTTGTAACTTATGCATGATACCTCGAATTTGTGCGATGAGTCGTGTATTTTGTTTCTACTAGTATGAGTAATTTTTCTTCGTGATCAACTTGTGTAACCGCGAAAAATCCTAGAATGAGATTTCTTTTCCCTGAGTTGCTGCATCGTTCATCCCCTCACTACATGGATTATTTCTATTCACGCAGCACCACGGCAACAGACTCACACCCGCTCGAACACATATGGAGTATTTGTTTTTCACAATGGCTCTTAGCAAATCTCGAGGACGAGATTTTTTCTTAAGGGGGGTAGTAATTGTAACACCCCAAAAATTTAACCAGGTTTTAGTTATTAAAATTTTACCAAGAGTTTAAAATTTTTGCGTGCAAGAATATCTCTATTGATTTCAAAACTTTTCTTTTAATATTAAGGAGTTTTTCCCAAGTGGATCCTTCCAAAACATATTGGACTTATATGCCCTCTCTTTAAAAACATCTCTCAATCAGTAGATTTATTTATTAAATTATTTCACCCTGAGCTTTATTCATTAAAATGACTTGTTTTAAGTTTTGGAGCTCTTTTTGTACTATAACCAGTTGATAGATTTAACTATAAATCCAACCAAAATTTGGGGATGTCATGTGATGTCTCTAAATCACTTTTGTGCGATAATATATTTCATTCATTGCATATTTTGAGTGCTACACATGTTTTTCTTCTCTGGTCCAGTGGACAATTTTGCACTACAACCCTTTTAAATATTTCTTTCTAGTTTCCACCAAAAATATGGGATGTCAGTAGGAGCATATCATTCCATTATATGCAAAAATCCAGGGTTGTTCTTTGAAAATTTTGAGTGAATCAACCTCATCTTCATTCCGGTCCAACATGATGGTTTGTACAACATCCATGTTATTGCTTGCTCTTTGGCCCTTGATTCTTTCTCCTACTTGTAGTCCTCCATGCTAAACCCCTAAGTCCAGGAGCTTGCAACCATTGGCATATTTTTGGTTCATGAAATAATGCCATTCACCTCCTATCCAGATTTGAAGTTCTGCAAAACTTGCACTAGCAAGTTTGTGCTTTCCACCAACTAACCTCACCACCCTCTTATGCATCCAAAGAGACACTAATCTGGAAGAATTGGACACTCCAAGAAAAACCTAGGTGCCTGTGGCATTTTGTCGAACACCTAGAGTGCATGATCAGATTTGACATGAATTGTTGTTGGCATTGTGAACTTGGTCTCCTGACCAAACCAGCTTGTCCCTTGAGCTTCCCTCTATCACTAACCTAGTTCTATTGCTTGCCAACCTCACCTAAGACCTGTAGCATGCCACGGCATTGTATCGAACACCTTCTGTGCATGCTCTGGGCGCGAGCAGAGCGCGCGTATTGCACAAGCCACGGCCGAGCCGACATGTTGCGCCCCTGGTTTTTGGCACGCTCTGTAGCACCACACCACACACTCCCCTCCTCACAGCAACGCGCCAAGGCGCCCTGGCAGCCCACAGCACCACCGACAGAGCTTTTGGCTGCACGCCGGCGTCCGCAGCGCGCCTCTACCACGGTCGGCGCCGCCAAAGCCACCCCGGCTCGACACCTGCCCCTGGGAACAGCGCAAGCTTATCCCCTCGCTCGTCGGCTAGCTCCCGTCGTCCTTATCGCCGGCCGCCTCGGAATCGACCTCCAACGCCTATATAAGGACCCCGGAGCTCAATCGAGTCCTCGAGCAACCTCAGGTGATACTCCTAGTGCTACCTTGGCCAGCAGTCGAGTAAGGGAAGGCCATCTTCCCCGAGTCCGGCCGGTTCGGTCGCCGCCAAGTCCCGGCCGATTCCGTTGCCACCAGTGCCTCCTCCTCTCCACTCTCTCCACCAAGAACTCTCCCTCCCTCTTGCGAGTACAACACCACACTCAATTTTGGCCGGAGACCACCGCAGCCCCAAACTCACTTTTTCCCCGGAGCCTCCTCCGCCGCGGAGCTCGCCGCCGGCGACTCCCTCCACCCCAAGTGACCCTACGACCACTGGGAGGACCGCCTAGGAGTGGCGGATCCATCCCTGCACCCGGATGCCCGCGAAAAACCACTGTTCACCGGCGACGATCACCGGACGCCCCGCCTCTGCTCGGGAAGAGAAGAGGAGGGAGTGGGGACTGGTCAAACCTGACCAGTGGGCCCCCTGGACCCACTGTCAGAGACCCAGCCCCGCCTCCACGTGTTTAAGTGGAAGTGTAAAACCCCGAGTACGTCTCCCCTGTTCGAAGGCGTATTCTTCCTGAAACGTTTTCTTTTCTGTTTTGTTTTAAATAACAGATTTTGACCAGGACTTTGACCTGCTGTATCTTTTTAAATACAGCTCCAAATAAATTAATTCTTTTTTCTAACTCTCTCAAATATTGTCTAGTTTATTTTAAGATTTATTTGAAAAATTTTCAAAACAACTTTTTGTGCTGTTTTTATTTTGTGTGTTAATTCATTTATATTTTCAAAAATAGGATTTTTGAAGAGAGGAGAATTATTTCAAGAGTTTGAAATGCACCTTGCCTTCCCGTGACTTGAAGGAGAGCATTCTGAACCCCGGCATAATATTTTTGTATGTTCGTTAAGACGTTTATAGCACCACCTCATTTCAGAGAACTCGTTATTTCATGTGATATGATCATGTGCATGAATGCATATTAATGACTTCCATGCTGTTGGAAATGAACATACTTGTGATAATAATCATCCTCATGTGCCTTGCATGCATACCGGAAGGAATCCGGGAAAACCTCTGCCTTGGGTAGGCATGAGTTTGTCGCCGGTCTCCGTCGGGGCGGTTATGTCCGGTATGACATGGTAGGGTATAATGAGCGGTGATTCTGTTGGTTGAAATATTTTTGTTATACATGTCTTGCAGGGAAGATTATAACCTCCTGAGTCGACCGTAGATCGAGTCTTGTTCCAGTAACCCCCATACTCGTTCCGTACTACCACTCGTCTCTACAACAAGTAGAGTACGGTTCTGTAAGTTGTCAACCTCTTTCTAGCACACACCATATAGAGAGGCCATGGTGGAAGATACCGGTTGTAGCTGGTAGGCAGGCCACCTGGTCCGGGGGCATGGGTGTTTCCGGTTGAGACCGAGAGGGGAGGCCACCCCTTAGTGCACGGAATATAAAGTTGATCCCATGCTACGCGAGGTTGTAGCCTCCCCACTTAGAGTTTGCTTGACATGTGTCATGGGTGATTCCAGACACGTGTGAGTTAAGCTGGTGTGTGCAAGTTAGGTGTGTTTTCAACAAAAAGGCCGTAGACGGAATTAGTCCTGATGGATTAAAGAAATTAGTTACTCGTGGGTAAAGAGTACACCCTCTGCAGAGATTAAACCTATTCAAATAGCCGTGTCCATGGTTAAGAATTACAGTCTGGGATGGGTCAAGTGTCGGTCTTAGTGTCGGTCTTCGGAGGAGAAACTGTTAAACCAGAACACGGATTGTGACTTGTGATTTATGATGATTATGATTATTTTTATTTATGGACTAACCCCTTTATATTATTTGAGATATGGAGTATCCTTGGAATGGTTTTACCTCCTGGATATTCACTATGATTTCTTTTAAAGCCCTTTATGTGGTGTCGCTCAGACGCCCGACTGCGGCATTTCTTTTAAATCCCTTTATGTGGTGTCGCTCAGACACCCGACTGTGGCATTTCTTTAAAAGCCCTTTATGTGGTGTCTCTCAGACGCCCGATTGTGGCATTTCTTTTAAAGCCCTTTATGTGGTGTTGCTCAGACGCCCGATTGTGGCTTTTCTTTTAAAGCCCTTTATGTGGTGTCGCTCAGACGCCCGACTGTGCCATTTCTTTTAAAGCCCTTTATGTAGTGTCGCTCAGACGCCCGACTGTGGCATTTCTTTTAAAGCCCTTTATGTGGTGTCGCTCAGACGCCCGACTGCGGCATTTCTTTTAAAGCCCGTTATGTGGTGTCGCTAAGACACCCGACTGTGGCATATTTGTTATTTATTTCATAATTTTAATACTGCTATGTTATTGCATTTTCATAAATAGCCTACTCACATGCATCCGAGATTTATTTACTTTTTGTGACCGACGTCATGAGCAAAAATATTTTTAGAACATCGTTGTTATATTATACCCGTGTTCATAATGTTTGCGAGTACATTCAAAGTACTCACTGGCTTGTCCCTGGCTATTGTCTTGGCCAGATTTCTTGCACGGAGAGGATCGACCGTGTTGACAGCCCTGGAACCTAAGCAACGGTGATAGCAGCCTCGCGAAGATAGGAGTTAACCTGGTCAGCTGTTCCCGTGGGAAATGCAGTCCCATAGACACTGATGATTCACAACCCGCTTCCGCCATCAACCACTAGAAACCATTTGTTGTACTCACAGGCCAGAATGGTCTTGTACTACATATTTTGTACTTTACTTGGAATTTCTGTATCAAGTTGGTGCCTCATCAGCTAACAGTTATCCTGGAGCTGGTGAGCACAAGGGCCATTTTCTGGAAATTTATACCCGGAGAATCGGTCGCCACACGGCCCAGGCGTGGATAGCGCCACGAATTCGGCCTTCCGAACACTAGGGGCTTCGCCGAAATTTAAAATTATAGAATTCTATGGCTAAGTGAGAGTGTTAAGGCATTATAAGTCCGGTTGCCTCGTTCGTTGTGTTGAGCGCCTCCCTAGATGGAACAAAAAATGGGAACAAGAGCGCTCAAGTTTATCCCGAACACCCCAACACTCGTGGCATGGGGGCTGAAGCCAACGACTTGCCATCTCTCAGATTTGATAAACGGCCGCACAAAAGGTAATATTTTAAATTAACAAGCGTTGCTTAGCGCATATGAAAAGTTTTCAGCGCACAGGATAACAAAATGCGAGTCTACTCAAAAATTACATCTTTGGAGCATTCACCCGCAATAATGCGGGCACCCTTCAGGACACCCTTATAATACATCTCGGGCGTGTGATACTCCTTGCCCGGCGGTGGCGCGCCCGTCACAACCTTCTCAGCGTCCATCTTGCCCCAGTGCACCTTAGCGCGGGAAAGGGCCCGACGGGCACCTTCAATGCAGGCGGAGTGCTTGACGACGTCAACCCACGGACAGGCGTCCACCAGCCGCCGCACCAGACCAAACTAGCTCCCAGGCATGGCTTCTTTGGGCCACAACCGAACTATGAGGCCCTTCATGGCCTGTTCGGCCACCTTGTGGAGCTTGATCAGCTGCTTCAGCTGGTCGCTCAGGGGCACCGGATGTCCGGCCTCAGCATACTAAGACCAGAACACCTTTTCCGTCGAGCTCCCCTCCTCGGCTCTGTAGAACACGGCAGCATCGGACACGCTACGGGGCAGATCTATGAACGCTCCTGGAGAGCTCCGAATTCGGGTAAGTAACAAGTAATTCACTTTTACATGCTTGCTTTGCATGAAGAATGCCTTACCCGCCGCTATCTTCTTTACTGCCTCAATTTCCTGGAGGGCCTTCTGGGCTTCGGCCTTAGCGGCTTTGGCACTCTCAAGAGCCGACGCAAGCTCGGATTCTCGAGTCTTCGAGCCATGCTCCAAACTCTCGTGTTTTTCCACGAGAGCCTGGAGCTCTTGCTGCACCTCCGCCACCCGCGCCTCCTGCTTCTCTCGCTCGGCCCGTTCCGCGGCCGCATTGCGTTCGGCCACGGACACCGCCTCCTTCAGGGTCGCCACCTCATTTGAAGCCCCTGGAGTACCCACGTTATTCCTGTCATTTTTCTCTTGCAACCAAATCCTTTTCTATAAGGTACAACTTTAATAAGGTGTTACTTACCTTCCTTGTTCTCGAGCTGCTTTTTGGCACGGCCGAGCTCGATCTCGGACTGCTCGAGGCTCTGCTTCAAGGAATTGACCTCCGCAGTCAGTGCAGCAGAGGTCAGCAGCGCAGCCTGCATTCCCATATTGACATATTTTGTTAGACTCCTGCGTATATCTTTTTAGATCCTCAGTTCGGCTTTTCTTTCCGAACACCGAACTGAGCATCAGGGGCTACTGTCTATGCGGTACTATTTTTACACATTCTAATCACATACCTCAAAGCCTGTTAGAAGGCTGGTGCAGGCTTCGGTCAGCCCGCTCTTGGCGAGCTGAACCCTCTGAATCACCGCACTCATGACAGTGCGGTGCTCCTCGTCGATGGAAGCGCCGTTGAGCGCCTCCAGTAAGATGTCCGGCGCCTCCGGTTGGACGGAGGCCGCCGGCGTCGCTGTCTTGCCCTTCTCACGAAGGGGCCGCCCGCCGGACTCCGGAACCACCAAAGGTTCCGGTGCGGAGTCCGGTCCGAAGTCCGGGAGGTTGCCCTGCGGCACCTCCGGGGCCTCCTCCTCCTGGCTGGTCCCCTTCTGGGATCCCACCTCGGCGTTGTCTGCGTCACGGGGGGAGGAGGCGGTCGGAAGTGAAGCGCTATTCACATCTGACGAACCCAGGGACCTGCTCGATGAAGCGGGGAGATCGTCCTTGGGCGGACTACATGGTTGTATGCGGCGTTAGAAGACACTATGCGACAAAAAGAAAAATTATGAGTTATTTTGGAATCCGGACACTTATGATCTCGCCAGGGGCTTGGCCCTCGAGGGCCACTCCTCTTCACCGTCGTCGGCGTTGGTGGAACAGTCCGGGGGAAGGGTCCTTCCCTTCTTGGACCCTTCGGCCTCCCCCGTTGGGGAAGCCTTCCTCTTCTTCTCTCCCCCCGTTGGGGGAGAGGCCTCTTTCTTCTCCTCCTCGTCTTCGTGGGAGGAGTCCGCCTCGGAGTCATCGGACGATGAGTCCGATAACACCGGGCGCCGGGAACTCCTCCGGGTTCCCGTGGCCTTCTTCTTGGCCTTCTTCTCCGGCACCACGTAAGGCGCCGGGACCAGCAGCCCTGTCAAATGGGCATCCGCTGGGTCTTCTGGAAGGGGAGCCGGACAGTTAACCTGTCCGAACATCTTCTGCCAGGCCTGTTAAAGGTAATGGGAGTTTAGATCCCACATAGAGTCAAACTATGGAAAGCAAGTGTCCCCTAAAGGATAATATAGCTTACCTCGTCAGCCTGACGCTGCAAGCTAAATTCACGATCTTCGGTAGCGGATGCGGGAGCCTCGGCGCCCTTGAACAGCACCCTCCAGGCCTCTTCGTACATAGTGTCGAAGAGCCTGCTCAAGGTCTGGTGCTGTGCCAGATCGAACTCCCACATATTGAAGTCCCGCTGTTGGCATGGGAGAATCCGGCAGATGAGCATGACCTGGACTACGTTGACAAGCTTGAGCTTCTTGTTCACCAGGGTTTGGAGATAGGATTGGAGTCCAGTCAGCTCCTCCGAATCGCCCCACAACAAGCCCTTCTCTTTCCAGGAGGTGAGCCGTGTGGGGATGCCAGATCTGAACTCGGGGGCCGCTGCCCATTCAGGGTCACGCGGCTCGGTGATGTAGAACCACCCCGATTGCCACCCTTTGATGGTTTCCACGAAGGCGCCCTCGAGCCATATGACGTTGGGCATCTTGCCCACCATGGCGCCTCCACACTCCGCTTGGCGGCCGCCCACTACGTTCGGCTTGACATTAAAAGTCTTCAGCCATAAGCCGAAGTGGGGTTGGATGCAGAGGAAGGCCTCACACACGACGATAAACGCCAAGATGTTCAGGATAAAATTTGGGGCCAGATCATGGAAATCCATGTCGTAGTAGAACATGAGCCCCCGGAAAAATGGGTGGAGTGGGAAGCCCAGTCCGCGGAGGAAATGGGGAAGGAATAGCACCGTCTCATGGGGCCTGGGAGTGGGGACGAGTTGCCCCTCATCTGGAAGCCGGTGCGCAATGTTGTTGTGCAGGTATCCAGCTTTCCGCAACCTTTTGATGTGCCCCTCCGTGACAGAGGAGGCCCTCCACTTGACTCCCGCTCCGGACATGGTTGGAGAAGTTCGAGGCGAGATGCGCGGGCTTGGGTGCTGGAGCTCGAGTGCGCGGAGATGGATAAGCAAAGGAGGAAGAAGGCGTAGGTAAAAAGGTGGATCCTTATCCCCTTATATATGGGCGGATGAAACTATGCGTCCCCACCAGCGATAAAACTCGCTTATCTCCCAAGCGCTGCAATCAGTGGCGCGGTTGGGTTACCCACGTTCGTATTGATGAGAATCCCAGAATAAGGGGACACGATCTCTGCTTTGACAAGACGTGCCAAGGAAACCGCTTCGCTAAACGTGCTGAGGTGGAACAATAAAAACGATTGGCGTAAAGGCTTGGCCGTGGTGTGACGTCGTGCCATGAAATACGTCAGCAAATTGAACTTGTGTGAATATTATTCTCTCTACGGTGGAATGTGGAATTTATTTTGCAGAGCCGGACACTATCCTGGTGTTCAAAATCTTCTCTGGATTATTTGGAGAAGGAACCCGCCTTGCAATGCCGAAGACAATATGCGCGCCGGACTCGTCATCATTGAAGCCTGGTTCAGGGGCTACTGAGGGAGTCCTGGACTAGGGGGCGTCCGGATAGCCGAACTATCATCATTGGCCGGACTCCAAGACTATTAAGATACAAGATTGGAGACTTTGTCCCGTGTCCGGATGGGACTTTCCTTGGCGTGGAAGGCAAGCTTGGCAATACGGATATGTAGATCTCCTACCATTGTAACCGACTCTGTGTAACCCTAGCCCTCTCCGGTGTCTATATAAACCGGAGGGTTTTAGTCCATAGGACGAACAACAATCATACCATAGGCTAGCTTCTAGGGTTTAGCCTCCTTGATCTCGTGGTAGATCTACTCTTGTACTACCCATATCATCAATATTAATCAAGCAGGAGTAGGGTTTTACCTCCATCGAGAGGGCCCGAACCTGGGTAAAAACATCGTGTCTGTTGTCTCCTGTTACCATCCTCCTAGACGCACAGTTCGGGACCCCCTACCCGAGATCCGCCAGTTTTGACACCGATAGTAAGCAAATTGAATAAACCAACGCCCACAACTACTTGTGCTCTACTCGTGCGTAGAATCTACGCAATAGACCTAGCTCATGATGCCACTATTGGGGAACGTAGCAATAATTCAAAATTTTCTACGCATCACCAAGATCAATCTATGGAGATTCTAGCAACAAGAAAGGAAGAGGATGAGCATCTTCATACCCTTGAAGATTGCTAAGCGGAAGCGTCACTAGAACGCGGATGAGGGAGTCGTACTCGCGGCGATTCAAATCATGGAAGATCCGATCCAATGCCGAACGGAAGGCGCCTCCGTGTTCAACACACATATAGCCCGGGGACGTCTCCTCCTTCTTGATCTATCAAGGGGAGAGGAGAAGTTGAGGGGGAGCTCCGGCGACACGACGGCGTGGTGGACGAGCTTGCAGTTCTCGGGCAGGGCTTCGCCAAGCACTACAGAGGAGGAGGTGGAGTTGGAGAGGGGGAGGGCTATGCCAGGGGAAGGGTATAGCAGCCCTCCCACCCCCCACTATTTATAGGGGGATGGGGAGAGGGGGCCTGCCCCCTTAGATCTCATCTAAGGGGGGAGGCAAGGGGGGAGCTTGCCCCCCAAGTTGGTGGGAGGCGCCCCCACCCCCTAGGGTTTTCAACCCTTGGTGCCTTGGGCCCTTGGGGGGGTGGGCTGGTTCCCACCCTTGTTCAGGCCATTTAGTCCCCCGTGGCAGGTGCACCCACCCGGTGGACTCCCGGACACCTTTCGGTGGTCCCGGTACAATACCGGTAACCCCCGAAATTATTCCGGTGACTGAAACTGGACTTCCCATATATAAATATTTACCTCTAGACCATTCCGGAACTCCTCGTGACGTCTGGGATCTCATCCGGGACTCGAACAACATTCGGTAACCGCATAATAATTCCCATATCAACTCTAGCATCATCGAACCTTAAGTGTGTACACCCTACGGGTTCGGGAATCATGCAGACATGACCGAGACAACTCTCCGGCCAATAACCAACAGCGGGATCTGGATACCCATGTTGGCTCCCACATGTTCCACGATGATCTCATCGGATGAACCATGATGTCGGGGATTCAATCAATCCCGTATACAATTCCCTTTGTCAATTGGTACGTTAGTTGCCTGAGATTCGATCGTCGGTATCCCAATACCTTGTTCAATCTCGTTACGGGCAAGTCACTTTACTCATTCTATAATGCATGATCCCGTGACTGAATACTTAGTCACATTGAGCTCATTATGATGATGCATTACCGAGTGGGCCTAGAGATACCTCTCCGTCATACAGAGTGACAAATCCCAGTCTCGATTCTTGCCAACCCAACAGACACTTTCGGAGATACATGTAGTGTACCTTTATAGCCACCCAGTTAGTGTGTGACATTTGGTACACCCAAAGCATTCCTACGGTATCCGAGAGTTGCACAATCTCATGGTCTAAGTAAATGATACTTGACATTAGAAAAGCTTTTAGCAAACGAACTACACGATCTAGTGCTATGCTTAGGATTGGGTTTTGTCCATCACATCATTCTCCTAATGATGTGATCCCGTTATCAATGACATCCAATGCCCATGGTCAAGAAACCATGACCATATATTGATCAATGAGCTAGTCAACTAGAGGCTCACTAGGGACATGTTGTGGTCTATGTATTCACACATGTATTATGGTTTCTGGTCAATACAATTATAGCATGAACAATAGACAATTATCATGAATAAGGAAATATAATAATAACCATTTTATTATTGCCTCTAGGGCATATTTCCAACAGTCTCCCACTTGCACTAGAGTCAATAATCTAGTTACATTGTGATGAATCGAACACCCATAGAGTTCTGGTGTTGATCATGTTTTGCTCGTGGAAGAGGTTTAGTCAAAGGATCTCCGACATTCAGATCCATATGCACTTTAAAAATATCTACGTCTCCATCTTGAACATTTTCACAAATGGAGTTGAAGTGATGCTTGGTATGCCTGGTCTTCTGGTGAAACCTGGGCTCCTTGGCAAGGGCAATAGCTCTAGTGTTGTCACAGAAGAAAGTCATCGGGACCGACGCATTGGGAATAACTCCTAGGTCGGTAATGAACTCCTTCATCCAGATTGCTTCATGTGCTGCCTCTAAGGCTGCCATGTACTCCGCTTCACATCTAGATCCCGCCACGACGCTTTGCTTGCAAATGCACCAGCTTACTGCCCCACCATTCAAAATATACACGTATCCGGTTTGTGACTTGGAGTCGTCCAGATCTGTGTCGAAGCTAGCATCGACGTAACCCTTTACGACGAGCCCTTCGTCACCTCCATAAACAAGAAACGTATCCTTAGTCCTTTTCAGGTACTTCAGGATATTCTTGACCGATGTCCAGTGTTCCATGCCGGGATTACTTCGATACCTCCCTACCAAACTTATGACAAGGTTCACATCAGGTCTGGTACACAGCATGGCATACATAATAGACCCCATGGATGAGGCATAGGGGATGACACTCATCTTTTCTCTATCTTCTGCCGTGGTCGGGCACTGAGCCGTGCTCAATCTCACACCTTGCAATACAGGCAAGAACTCCTTCTTGGACTGATCCATATTGAACTTCTTATCAAGGTATGTGCTCTGTGAAAGACCTATGAGGCGTCTCGATCTATCTCTATAGATCTTGTGCCTAAAATATAAGCAGCTTCTCCAAGGTCCTTCATTGAAAAACACTTATTCAAGTAGACCTTTATGCTTTCCAAAAGTTCTATATCATTTCCCATCAATAGTATGTCATCCACATATAGTATGAGAAATGCTACAGAGTTCCCACTCACTTTCTTGTAAACGCAGGCTTCTCCATAAGTCAGCATAAACCCAAATGCTTTGATCATTTCATCAAAGCTAATGTTCCAACTCCGAGATGCTTGCACCAGCCCATAGATGGAGCGCTCGTGCTTGCATACCTTCTTAGCATTCTTAGGATCGATAAAACCTTCCGGCTACATCATATACAATTCCTCCTTAAGGAAGCTGTTAAGGAATGCCGTTTTGACGTCCATTTGCCATATTTCATAATCATAGAATGCAACAATTGCTAACATGATTCGAACGGACTTCAGCTTCGCTACGGGTGAGAAGGTCTCATCGTAGTCAACCCCTTGAACTTGTCGATAACCCTTAGCGGCAAGCCGGGCTTTATAGATGGTCACGTTACCATCCGCGTCAGTCTTCTTCTTAAATATCCGTTCATTTACTATGGCTCGCCGATCATTGGGCAAGTCTATCATAGTCCATACTTTGTTTTCATACATGGATCCTATCTCGGATTTCATGTCTTCAAGCCATTTGTTGGAATCTGGGCCTGCCATCGCTTCTTCATAGTTCGAAGGTTCACCGTTGTCTAACAACATGATTTCCAGGATAGGGTTGCCATACCACTCTGGCGCGGAACGTGCCCTTGTGGACCTATGAAGTTCAGTAGCAACTTGATCAGAAGTAACTTGATCATCATCATTAACTTCCTCTCTAGTCGGTGCAGGCAGCACAGAAACATCTTCCTAAGCTGCACTACTTTCCGGTTCAAGAGGCAGTACTTCATCAAGTTCTACTTTCCTCCCACTTACTTCTTTCGAGAGAAACTCTTTCTCCAGAAAGGACCCATTCTTGGCAACAAATATCTTGCCTACGGATCTATGGTAGAAGGTATATCCAATGGTTTCCTTAGGGTATCCAATGAAGACGCATTTTTCCAACTTGGGTTCGAGCTTTTCAGGTTGAAGTTTCTTGACATAAGCATCACATCCCAAAACTTTTAGAAACGAAAGCTTAGGTTTCTTCCCAAACCATAATTCATACGGTGTCGTCTCAACGGATTTAGATGGTGCCCTATTTAAAGTGAATGTGGCTGTCTCTAAAGCGTATCCCCAAAATGAAAGCGGTAAATCAGTGTGGCACCCCAGCTCAGAGCGGCCGGTTTACCCTGTATTGCCAGCCCAGAGACCTTGTCTTCTGGCAACACACAACAACATGGTACAGAAAACAACCGCTTTATTCATGCTAGCGGAACATAGTTCATATTACAATAGTTAGCGAGGCCAAGTGGCACACACGATGCGGCTGAACAATATGTACATTATTTAGTGAACATAAAGGGGCCTCGATCATGACAACTACTCGGCAGCGGAACAACATCGTAGCGGGACTCCATAGCACAAGGACACCGACGTGGACACGGTCTAGACTCGGACAGCACTCCTTTCCAATGGAACTTTCCTGAAATCTGGCATGACACGCCAGGTCAGTACATTGAATGTACTTGCAAGCTCACAATAAGCATAAACAAGATGACAGACAATATTATGATATTTATCCAATTAACAATGCAACTATATAACCAACATGCTGTGACACTGCTCAATAGGTACTCATTCTCCCGACTTGCTTACCAGGTGTGACCAACAAACATAATATTACCAAAACATACTCGTGATCCTTACGGCGATCACAACCCGACCATTTCATGGCTCATGATCCTTACGGCGATCACAACCCGACCAACTCGTGGCCCGTGATCCTTACGGCGATCACAACCCAACAACTCATGTCCAACTCAACACAATGACCTCACTATCATCCTTAGTGCAATTTAGTGTGCATATTTACTAAGTGTTGACCCATGGTGTACCTTACTTTCGAGCGTGTCCGTATCCGTGGACTCGGCTATCGATAGATTAAATACACTCTGCAGAGGTTAGTACACTGTACCCACACTATGGAACCGATGGCCTCACTCTCCCAATCGGGTGGACCAACAACGTTCCGACGAAACCATTTCACTGTCATGACACTCTCCCGGCCCCTCCGACTCAGACCCCACTGGGCTAGTCCTGGGTGGCCCCATGTCTACCTCCAGACACCTCGACCACCATCATGGCCATGATCCACACTGGGATCAGGTACCAAAATTAACTTAACAATGGGCTCACAAAGTTATGCTTGCCGATCGGGCCAGGGTACAATACGCCCATAACCTTCCCTAAATTGAGGTACCGACCAGAGGAACGGCAATGAAACGCATTAAGGTCGTCCCATACCGGCAAATGTGGTTGCACTGGGAAAGACTCGTTTCAGCGGCACCACGACCCGGTCAACAACATGTTCAAGTTAAATTATTAATCAGGTTCAACTTAATGTGAAAAGAAAATAACTGGTGTCATACTGCCATACCATGCATCACTTAACATATGCATCACATAACCGTGCAAAGACTGCACCAACCACGCTCCTACGGAGCCAACATAAACTCATGCTACTATACTGGTTAAAACCTCTCTTTGCTATACCAGAACTATTTCTAGCATTATCATCATTATACCTCATGCAAAAATAATATTCAAATTACTCATCAACTCTATGACCATATTATTTATTTATCACTAGCAACTAAGTTCTCATGAACTTACCAACAATATTTACTTCAAACATACTGAAGTTCAAGCATTTTAACATAACAAGCATATAACAGAATATATTTATTATATAACTAATTTTAATGCATCAATATTCATAAGTTCAAGTATGAAAATCATAAATATTGAAGTGGCACCAAGAAAATGTTACTGTGGCTTGCCTTAGTACTGATGAGGTTCACAAGGCTCCTAGTGATCCTCAAGACAAGCTGGTTCCTCTGAAAATATTCAAAAACCACAAATGAAAATATCAAGAAACCTTCTGAAAATTGCCAGTAAATCTAGACAGCAAGGAAAAATCCCATCTTTTGGGAGCTGTTAGATTTTTGGACACAGAACACGATGCAAAAAGAATCACTGCATTTGGACTTGTAGAATAAAAGTTATGGCTGTTTGAATGCTACTGGAATTTAAATGAATTTGAAAAAGAAAACAGAGAGGGGGTGACGTCGAAGGCGTATATTCCCAGGGCGCCACCACTCATACCGCTTCGCGCGCGTAGTGAGTGGCTGACTAGCTGGCCCCGCTAGTCAGGCCGGAGGGAGGGGAGAAGGAAACAAAGAGGTGCGGCGCTTCGCCAGAGCTTACACCGGTGTTGAGGCTTCTTGGAGGAAAACGAGAGGGAGGGATCAACGGAGAAGGTTCTTGTGCACCTGCCCATACCCGTAGCGTGGCTAACAGTGACCGGACAGCGTCGAATTCTTCCTCGCAAGCAGAGGCAGAACACGATGGTCGCCGGAGATGAGGAAGACGACGGCTAGGGGCGGGTCCAGGGGCTCTAGCTAGGCACGTTGGCTTCACGGAGGAGAGGCGGAGGCCCTGGCGAGGTCGCCTTGGTTGGGAGTGGCCGGAGCTGCGGGAACGATCCAGAGGGGATCGCCGGCGAACTCGGCTCCGGAACGGCAGCCCGCGGCCTGGCCGACTGGGCTGCGGCTTCCTACTAGCTTGTGGGGTGTGAGAGAGTGCAGGATGGTGCTCGAGGAGGCTTGGGGGGGTGGCTCCTTATATAGGCAAGCGGCGAGGGGGTTTCGGGCTCCGCCGATGGACACCTGTCCACGGCGCCCGACGACGAGCGGCGTCAGAGAGAGAGGGGGAAGGCGACGGGGCTCATGCGGGAGCTATGCGCGGACGCGGACGAGCACCGGAGCGAGGAGGAAAGGGACAAACACAGTGCACGGGCACTGTGCCGTTGGCCGGACCGTGCCCGTGCTCGTTGCGGCGAGCTCCGGCGTCGGCGAGCGGCAGGGTGGAGTAAAGGGGGTGGAGACGAGGATGGTGGCGAGGAGGGACACGCTCAGGCTGGCCGAGCAGCGAGCACGCGCGCCACAAAGGCGCCGGCGACGCGCAGAGCGCGCTTTTGGCATGCCAGCACTTTCGGACGAACGCGGTCACCACATGGACCGTGACATCAGGCCACATATGCACTAACCATGATGTCTGGCGTGTAGTCCTTAGTAAACTTAGGTGTTACCACGGCACGGTTTGTTTCCAGGTGCAGTAGAAGTGAAATGGTGAAGAGGTTAAGTTACTGGACAGAAACTTTGAACAGTTACTGTGGTCAAACCACAGGGATTCAGGGGCTGAGCTTTGGGGTCTTACTGACTCTTACTAAGGTGAATAAGCATAGGGAAAACCAGCTACATTGGAGCTAGTAAAAAGGTAGTTGCTGTAGAAACTACCATTTCAGCCCAGAAGTGAAATTATTTTCTGTAGCCCAAATACTCCAAAGATGGGTGAAATATTTTTGCTCAGAAATGTGCCCTAGGGTCCAAAGAATATTTGGGATTTTTCTCAGGATTTTTAGGGCAACAGAAATGAGGGTTGCTTTGGAGGTCAAAGAGTTTAGCTAGGGTTTAAGAGGCAAAATGAATATTTTTCATTTAAGAAAAATATTCCAAGCAATATTGTTGGGTTGGCCAAGGGTGAAATGATGGATTAGAAGAGGAGAGGGGGCACTTGGGTGAAAATCAAGGGATACGCAAGTGATCAAGTCCAAATGGAATGATTCAAAACTCCAAATCCAAAATCAACTCAGCTGAAAATCAAGCAAAGAAGAGAGGGCAAAAACCAGGCTGTGACAAACCTCCCCCACTTAGAATGAATCTCGTCCTCGAGATTCGGTTGCTTGGGAAAACCATTCTGGATAACATGCCCTTAGAAATTCTTCTGATTCCCAGGTTGATTCTGACTCGGTATGATGCATCCATTGAACCTTGTAAAACTTCCGTGACTTACTGCGAGTGACTCTTTCCATCTGATCCAAAATTTTCACTGGCCTCTCTTCATAGGTCAAGTCCTTTGCCAGCTCTATCTCTGCCAAATCGGTCTTTTTCTCGGGTGGTGAGATGCACCGTCACAGTTGTGAAACGTGGAACACATTGTGCATGTCGGACAGTTCCGGAGGCAGCTCCAACTGATATGCCATAGTACCTACTCGTGTCATGACGGGAAATGGACCAATAAACCTGGTTGCCAATTTTCCACGGGTTTGGAACCTTTTTATTCCCTTCATGGGTGTGACTCGAAGGTAGACATGTTCTCCGGGTTCAAAACTGATCTGTCGGTGCTTTGCATTGTAATAACTTTTCTGTCGCGATTTGGCTAGTTGTAATCTGTCTCGGATCTCCTTGACTTGCTTTTCGGCTTCTAGCATGAGATTTGTTTGGAAAATACGGTTGTCTCTGGTTTGAGCCCAATTTAATGGAGTGCGGCACTTACGGCCATACAAAGCTTCATAAGGTGACATTTTTCAACTGGTCTGGAACCCATTGTTATACGAAAACTCGGCGTATGGCAAGCAATCTTCCCATTGTGGTCCTTGGGCTAATACACAGGCTCGGAGCATATCTTCGAGTATCTGATTTACTCTTTCCGTTTGCCCATCCGTCTGAGGATGATATGCAGTGTTGTATTTTAATTTCGTCCCAAGGGCTTGATGGAGACGGGTCCAGAAAGGAGAGGTGATGTCACATCCCTAGATTCTGGTAATGCTCTAGGCTAGCTTCATGTGTGCAGTCATGTTTAGATTCTGAAACTTGAACTGAGGAATTTTGGAAGCCTCAAAAACTTAAATAAAAGAGGGGCAAAGAACCCTGGAAAATGCATTCAATATTTTCAAAATGACCTTAAGTAATGTTGGTTATATTTGGCAAGGGTTTTACACCAAACCAAAAATAATGAACATTTTTTGAGGAATATTTTGAGCATTGAATTTAAATCATATTCTATTTGAATTTGGAATTATATTCATAATATATAATGAATATATTTTCAAATACCTCTGAAATATTTTATGAGCCTTGGAAAAGTCCATCTAGCAAATAAAATATCCAGGGTAGTTTTGGCACTGTTTTCAAATTTGTTTGAATTTGAATTCAGTGGCAATTAAATAAAACAAAACAGAACAGAAATAAAATAAAAAAAAGAGTAGAAAGCCTACCTGGCGCTCACCTCGCAGCCTACCTGGCCCAGCTCCCCAGCCGGCCCAGCCCACCTCCCCCCTTGTCCTCTTCTTCCCCTGCCAGTAGGCAGAGGCGAGGCGTGGCGCGCGCCCGAAGAGCTCCGGCCACCTCCTACTTCGCCGTGGCAGCCTCCCCGACTCCCTCGCGACGCCACGGAGACGCCTCGACCCCCTCGACCGCCTCTCTCTTCCCCTGGACCCCGTTCCCTCCTCTGCTTCCCTCCCGCGCACACCACCGAGCGGAGCTCGCCGTCATCGTCGCCGTACCCATGGCCACCGGCCACCCCTAGCCTCGCCGACGCCCCAGGAAGCTCCGCTGGTCCTCCCTCTACCTCCCCACCGATCCACAGCCCTCCGGAAGCCCTGCATCGCCGCCATCGCCGTCGTCTTCTACCTCGGACCCGCCGGCCATCTTCGTCAAATTCGCCGGCTCCGGACCGTCCCCGACCTCGCCGAGCGTTCCCTCGTCATCCCCGTGAGTCCCTGCTACGTTTCCTCTCTCTCCCCGTTGGTTTCCCGTGCAGTAGCCATGCTAGCCACCGTACCGAGCACCGCCGTCCGCCATGGACGCCGGGCATGGCACTGATGTGCTGTTGCAGCCAGTCCGACGAGCCTAGCGTGCTCCTAGCTGCCCCAGGAGTCCGCATAGCCCCTCAGCCAGCCCCTAGCGCTCCGTAACCTCGCTCCGCCCAAACCCGAGCTCCGGCAGCCGCCGCGGCCCCCACTCCGGCGAGCTCCGGCCACCCCGCGCCTCCCGCATGCCTCCTTTGGATGCGCGCAAGCAAGGGCAACCCTCTGGTGCCCTTGGCTTGGCCCAAAACCGCTCGCAGCGCCACTCCGGCGAGCTCCCGCCGCAGTTTTGGTCGTCGCCGGCCGAACTCCGGCGACTGCCGACGTGGCACGCCTAATTAGCACTAATGACGCCTAAACACCCCCCACAGCCACTGAGAGTGGGCCCCGTAGTGGGTCAAAGCCCGGGTCAACGCGGGATTAGCCCCTGTGTCACTGACGTGTGGACCCCACACGTCAGGTTTGACCCTGACCGACCCCTGTTGACTTGCTGACGTCATGGTGACGCACTGCTGACGCAGTAAATGTTTCTGGAATTTAGATAATTCTTAAATGATTTATTAATTCCAGAAAATAGCTAAAACTTCAATAAATCATAGAAAATTAACCGTAACTCCAAATTAAATAATTTATATATGAAAAATTATCAGAAAAATTCAAGGAATCCATCTGTACCATTTTCATGCATGTTAGAACAACTTATAGATGCTGTTTAGCACAAATCATATAAAGGGCATTTAAATAATCACATATGGAGTTTGAATTTGAATCTTGTATTCAAACCAACTTCATTTAATCTGTTGCTAGTTGCATTAGCCCAAAACACATTCATTTTGCCATGTCATGATCATGCATCATATTGTGCATTGCATTGATTGTGTTCCCTTCTGTGTTGCCGGTATTTGTCCCCTCTCGATAGACGTGATACCGATGATG
>NC_041389.1:322143415-322207647 GCF_002162155.2 Triticum dicoccoides
GACATATTTGTTACTTGCTGCGGTAGCTGAACCCCTTTATCCTTTGCATGACCTGTCATTGCCACAGTAAATAGATGAAACCCACTAGCATGAGTAGGAGTTGTTTGAGCCCTGTTGTGCCTACTCATTCATGTTTGTTTGTCATGCCTGCTACTGCTTAGAGTTGAGTCAGGTCTGATTCATCGGGGATGAATCAGAGGTGTGTGAACATGTCCTACCATGTGTGAGCTAAGTGTGTGAACACGATTTGGTAAAAGGTGTCGGTGAGAGGCCATGTAGGAGTACATGGTGGGTTGTCTCATTGAAGCCGTCCTCAGGAACTGAGTTCTGTGTTTGTGATCCATGATTCAGCTACTACCATACATTGGGCCCTGAAATATGACCCCGCTCGACTTCTTAATCACCCTACTCCTCTGTCCAGGAGTTGCAAGTAGTTTCTGGTGTTTGTAGTATGCTGGAGGCCGTGGACAGCGCTGACCGTAGGGGTGGGCTGTGATGCGGTAGGCACGTGGCCGGGTAAACCGGGCACCCGTTTGGTGTCACGGAACCCTGTTCACATCGTTTGGGGCTGTGAGCGAAACTCCGGCCGGATCTCCTCATGGATGGAACCCGAATAGGCGATAAACCTGGACTAGAGACTTGAGTGTTTAGGTAGGTCGTGGTCTACACCCACGTCGGCTTTCGCTTGAAGTCTGCCGAGCACATGTCGTGTGCAGACGCTAAGTGGTGGAAACATGTATGAAGAAGTACACCCCTGCAGGGTTAACATCATCTATTCGAATAGCCGTGTCCGCGGTAAAGGACTTCTGGGTTGCTTATATCAGTTCATAGACAAGTGAAAGTGGATACTTTAAAATGCGCAAGATAAGTGTGAGTGCTATGGATGGCGTTCTCGTAGGGAGACGGGAGCGGATCCATAGTGGTGTATTGATATGGTGAATATGTGGACTCGTGTGCGCCACCTCAAAAGAGTCGCTTGCAGTCGTAGTTCAGGATAGCCACCGAGTCAAAGCTGGCTTGCTGCAGTTAAACCCCACCACCCCTTTGTTGATAATGATGCATATGTAGATAGTTCTGATGTAAGTCTTGCTGGGTACATTTGTACTCACGTTTGCCTATTTTATGTTTTTGCAGAGAGACTTCGGTCTCACTAGTAGTTTCGCGTGGACTTCGACGTTTAGTTTGATACCTCAGCTACGATCTTGTGCCCTCGGCAGGATCTGATAGATAGTCAGGCTTCTCAGCCTTTTTCATTTATAGATGTCTGTACTCAGACATGATAGCTTCCGCTTGTGCTTTGTTTTGTATGCTCTGAATGTTGGGTCATGAGACCCATGTTTGTAATATCTCGCTCCTCGGAGCCTATTGAATAAACTACTTGAGTCGTAGAGTCATTTTGTGATGCCATGTTGTATTGCGCATATCGAGCATATTGTGTGTATGTTATTGAAATGCTTGGTATGTGTGGGATCTGACTATCTAGTTGTTTATCTTTAGTAGCCTCTCTTACCGGGAAATGTCTCCTAGTGTTTCCACCAAGACATGGTAGCTTGCTACTGCTCCGGAACACTTAGGCTGGCCGGCATGTGTCCTTCTTCGTTCCTGTGTCTGTCCCTTCGGGGAAATGTCACGTGATGAATACCGGAGTCCTGTTAGCCCGCTACAGCCCGGTTCACCGGAGTCCTGCTAGCCCAGTGCTACAGCCTGGATTCACTCGCTGATGACCGACACGTTCGATGCTGGGTCATGGATGCCTGTCCCTGTAAGTTTGTGCCACTTTGGGTTTACGACTAGCCATGTCAGCCCGGGCTCCTTATCATATGGATGCTAGCGACACTGTCATATACGTGTGCCAAAAGACGCAAACGGTCCCGGGTAAAGGTAAGGCGACACCCGTGGGAATACCGTACGTGAGGCCGCAAAGTGATATGAAGTGTTACATGCTAGATCTAGGTGGCATCGAGTCGGGGTCCTGACAGCGTTGGTATCAGAGCTTGACTGCCTGTAGGATTACCAAGCCAAACTGGTCGAAGTTGAGTCTAGAAATTCTTTAGTTATATAAGGGAATTGATTGTGGGATGGAACGTAAGGCTCTTTTTACTCCTTATACCTCATGGCCCTCTGATCTGAGTCATCATCTTCTCTTCTACGGGGATTAAGAACTAGGCTATCTCTTCTTTCTATTAGGATCACGTGTTACTATTAGTGGACTTATAAGATTGTTGGAATTAAGCCTCGTTTCAGCTCCTATTACTTCCGTATGTTAATCGTTGATCTTGAAACCTTGATATTGTGCTTCTGAGTGGTTATGCCACCATTTATGTGAATGTCTCAAATTTTTTCTGAGCATTTACAGCCGTTATGCTGTCCGAGTCATTCCAGGTTTCTAAATAGTCTGATGCATTTGCAAATCCTTTCCCTCTGGTTTCGATGTTCCTTTATGCCAGCTCAATCACACAAATCAGTGAGTTGAGGTACTCCGTTACCTTGACATATATGTTGGAATAATTATCATGACCCTAGGTGTTTTAGGGAGTCACCTAGTAATCTAGCAACGTTTTGTGTTCCCAGTGTGAAGATTCTGGCCTTTACTCTCGAAAGCATCCCGTGATGCTACTTAGTAATAGGTATTCTATTCCTGGGTTCTTGAACCCGAGATTCACTCTACCTACTTCATGTTGATAGTAATTGCTAGTTCCTTTAGGTTATTAGTAACCTTTACATTAGTCCTCGATGTTCGTGGTATTCCTTTCTTCCAAATACTATGAACCGCTTATGGCAGATGTTCCTCGCTGATCGAAAGATCACAATCAGAGTGCTCTCGATGGGTTCTCGATTCTACATTGTGACTCTGCCAGTTCTACCTTTCTGCATGGGTTATCCGGAAGAATTATGTGGAATTCGTTCGACATGCTAAACCATGCATCCACAACTCAGAAAATTGTATGTTCCTTTGAGTTGTCCCTCTTTAGTTGCATTCTGACCCTCGTCTATCAATTGATAGTCAGGAGTAATTGTGCATTCGTGTTGTCAATGCTTATTACTCTTGTGGTCCGTCAAGCCATTCTGTCCTGAATGACTTGGAGAAACAAACTCCAGTACCTCATCCATATCCAGGGTTGGGTCAAAGAAGTTGTGCTCCGCAGATCAAATTGCTAATCCAGCTTTTGTTCTGCTCTACCTTGGAGTATTACATATTTTATATCGAGATTGTTATAGGAATTGCACACCATCCTATGAACTCTTGGTACAGTGATACTTCTTGCCATCACTGTTCATTCCTCGGTTCCTGTGTTATTGCAACCGGAATGCCGACAAGTGGATCGTGGTGTGTGAAATCAATACTGCTAGCAACTTTGTTGCTTGGTAGTTAAATGGACGATAACCTCATTCTCAGCGTATTGATTATTGAATCGTCACCCTAAGACTGATCGTGCTATCTAGTTCTTATTTCGGTGCACCCTTAGATTGATGAGTTATGATCTTGTCAAGTCCTCACTCATTTGATCATATCATCTTGCCCTGAAAAGCAAGATTGTTCTCGAGCTTAGTAACATATCGGTGGTTCGTGATTTTCCGAAGATCTTCTCGGAAGTACTACCAGGTTGTCACCTGACCGCTATGTTGAGCTCGTGATCAAGTTGGTTTATTGTAAACCACCCTTTCTCCAAGAATCCGTGTTAGATATCCCTGAGCTAGTTGGTTAAGCTAAACGACAACTTGGAGGGTTGGAAGATAAAAGCTTGCCTAACTTAGTTCGTTCCAAAGGGATATTCTATGTAGTGTGTGTTGAAGGAAGAGGATATCTTCATCGATTGGTCCCTGTGATCAGTTGCTGGACCTATTGTCTTATCAATCCTTTGATTTGAGTGTGGGCTATCGTCAATCAAATCAGTACCAACGATGCTCGTAATGTTGTATTACTCGTAGTTGATCCCTCGAGTATATACCATTACATCTTTTGGTCTGACCAATACTATCCCCGTGTTCACATGATGGTGGAAGTCCAGTGATATGGAAATTCCGATGAGTTGCTGTTGAGCCCATCAGTAGCATTTTGTCTCCCCCCATGAATCATGTTGAACATCAACCTAGTGTTGGAAACTTGTGTAAGCATTTCTTCGTGTTTCGTTCATGAAGCATATGTTTGAATGAAAGTAGTGACTTTCTCTAGTTCATGTGCATTTGATGCAAGTTGCCGCCGTGGATTCGAGAAAGTCAATGGTGTTCCTTTGGAATCGTCCCAAATCAGTCATGCATACGTGTGAAGTATTCTGTGGTCTGGAGACTTGCAACCTTCATTCCATATGTGTCCCGAGCACACCAAGCCACTGATTGATTTGTTCAAGGAGAAGAAGTTCCTTCATAAGAGCTAATCATATGACTTATGCAAGGACTTCGTTATCCACGGTGATGGTTCCCACCTGAACTCGGTAGTGTTTTATTGTAAGACTACCATGTGGTCATGCTTGTCTGGGACAACGTGTTCACATGTTAGTAGCAGAACCAGCTCATGTTCTGGAGCTTGCTATCGTAGTTCATCTCCCGAGAATCCCGCAACGTCATCTCGTCGATTTGTGTTGCAAACTTTCATTTTTCTTCCTAGACTCGATGGGTCTGGAATATTCTGACACCAACCAGATCTGAATCTCAGGCAGATATGATGGTTGGAACATTTCCCCAAGAACTATAATATTGGTTCCTCGATAACCGGTAAAGTGGATGTCATGGCCAACACACCCAGCCGGAAGACCCGTTATTTTAGTATCTTGTTTGAGGAAGTTGGCCACCTCCCCATAAGGATTTCGTAGGATTTACCTCCGTAACTGTTCCTTATGGATTCTATTGCTACCGAAGTCCGACCTTTTACTTGATGTCTAGTTACCAAACCATTTCAATGATTGGATTACACTAGCACATCAAGGAGAACATTAGAAGCGGAGTGCTAAATGTCTCTCGGTCGATCATCCAGATTTTTATTTCCTTGGCCTCGCTAAGGTGAAATCTGAGAAAGTGTTATCTTCCTTTGCATCTGCATCATCCATCATCATTCATCATGGCAGCAAGTTGTGTTACCGGACCCTTGACACGGATGTTGGTAAAACCTTGATGAATATGGAAATGCTCAAGTTCTTGAGAGCACGCACAAGCGCTACGTGTTATCATCGGCACTAACTGGGTTTGCTCTCAGTTTTCCTCGGCAATGCTATGACCTATTCAAACAGTGAATTCACTCTTTATTGTTGGGTTCTTCCCCAGTTACCAGAATCATTCCTAGCATTTACATTTTGTTCCTAGCTTGCACCGCCAATGTGCCATTTTACCATGGGCCTCTTCCATTTCCGGTGGCAAGCAAATTCATCCATTACGTTGTCTTCAACCAGGTAATCCACGTCATCCAAGTCCGAGTATGCCATTCTACCGACCCCCTCCAAACGATCGCTCGAGATTTGCCTTAGGCTGGCCTAAAGAGTTCCGTTGATCTTTGAATCAAAGGTAATTCTTTTTGCCACTTAAGGGGATATTCCTACGAGTCACCTTCCCTAAGGTGCATCGTTATGGTATCATGGCAACTCAACTCCTCGCTACGTTGGCAATCGTTTACCACCTTTTTAAGCGTGTAATTGTGGTCTACCTAGTGAACCTTCGTCATCTGCTTCACTCCATTCCTATGGATGTGTGCTTCGTCTCTCAGCTCGAGAGATGTTGCTATGTCACATTCCGGGAGTTAATCCTGAGTTGTTCGACCTTCGAGAAGACCGATCCTTCCAGAGTTTTCCTCTCCTCTTCGTGCCACGATTAGCTGGAATTCTCAGAGCAAGACGCCAAGACAAAGATGGTGTTCAAATCAACGTTCAATTGAAGTGCACCCTGCATCGTGAAGATTGTACTAGTTGCGTTACCCCTTCGCCTTACCCTACGCTTGAATCTCGGGACGAGATTCTTGTTTAGTGGGGGTGAGTTGTCACATCCCTAGATTCTGGTAATGCTCTAGGCTAGCTTCATGTGTGCAATCATGTTTAGATTCTGAAACTTGAACTGAGGAATTTTGGAAGCCTCAAAAACTTAAATAAAAGAGGGGCAAAGAACCCTGGAAAATGCATTCAATATTTTCAAAATGGCCTTAAATAATGTTGGTTATATTTGGCAAGGGTTTTACACCAAACCAAAAATAATGAACATTTTTTGAGGAATATTTTGAGCATTGAATTTAAATCATATTCTATTTGAATTTGGAATTATATTCATAATATATAATGAATATATTTTCAAATACCTCTGAAATATTTTATGAGCCTTGGAAAAGTCCATCTAGCAAATAAAATATCCAGGGTAGTTTTGGCACTGTTTTCAAATTTGTTTGAATTTGAATTCAGTGGCAATTAAATAAAACAAAACAGAACAGAAATAAAATAAAAAAAGAGTAGAAAGCCTACCTGGCGCTCACCTCGCAGCCTACCTGGCCCAGCTCCCCAGCCGGCCCAGCCCACCTCCCCCCTTGTCCTCTTCTTCCCCTGCCAGTAGGCAGAGGCGAGGCGTGGCGCGCGCCCGAAGAGCTCCGGCCACCTCCTGCTTCGCCGTGGCAGCCTCCCCGACTCCCTCGCGACGCCACGGAGACGCCTCGACCCCCTCGACCGCCTCTCTCTTCCCCTGGACCCCGTTCCCTCCTCTGCTTCCCTCCCGCGCACACCACCGAGCGGAGCTCGCCGTCATCATCGCCGTACCCATGGCCACCGGCCACCCCTAGCCTCGCCGACGCCCCAGGAAGCTCCGCCGGTCCTCCCTCTACCTCCCCACCGATCCACAGCCCTCCGGAAGCCCTGCATCGCCGCCATCGCCGTCGTCTTCTACCTCGGACCCGCCGGCCATCTTCGTCAAATTCGCCGGCTCCGGACCGTCCCCGACCTCGCCGAGCGTTCCCTCGTCATCCCCGTGAGTCCCTGCTACGTTTCCTCTCTCTCCCCGTTGGTTTCCCGTGCAGTAGCCATGCTAGCCACCGTACCGAGCGCCGCCGTCCGCCATGGACGCCGGGCATGGCACTGACGTGCTGTTGCGGCCAGTCCGACGAGCCTAGCGTGCTCCTAGCTGCCCCAGGAGTCCGCATAGCCCCTCAGCCAGCCCCCTAGCGCTCCGTAACCTCGCTCCGCCCAAACCCGAGCTCCGGCAGCCGCCGCGGCCCCCACTCCGGCGAGCTCCGGCCACCCCGCGCCTCCCGCATGCCTCCTTTGGATGCGCGCAAGCAAGGGCAACCCTCTGGTGCCCTTGGCTTGGCCCAAAACCGCTCGCAGCGCCACTCCGGCGAGCTCCCGCCGCAGTTTTGGTCGTCGCCGACCGAACTCCGGCGACTGCCGACGTGGCACGCCTAATTAGCACTAATGACGCCTAAACACCCCCCCACAGCCACTGAGAGTGGGCCCCGTAGTGGGTCAAAGCCCGGGTCAACGCGAGATTAGCCCCTGTGTCACTGACGTGTGGACCCCACACGTCAGGTTTGACCCTGACCGACCCCTGTTGACTTGCTGACGTCATGGTGACGCACTGCTGACGCAGTAAATGTTTCTGGAATTTAGATAATTCTTAAATGATTTATTAATTCCAGAAAATAGCTAAAACTTCAATAAATCATAAAAAATTAACCGTAACTCCAAATTAAATAATTTATATATGAAAAATTATCAGAAAAATTCAAGGAATCCATCTGTACCATTTTCATGCATGTTAGAACAACTTATAGATGTTGTTTAGCACAAATCATATAAAGGGCATTTAAATAATCACATATGGAGTTTGAATTTGAATCTTGTATTCAAACCAACTTCATTTAATCTGTTGCTAGTTGCATTGGCCCAAAACACATTCATTTTGCCATGTCATGATCATGCATCATATTGTGCATTGCATTGATTGTGTTCCCTTCTGTGTTGCCGGTATTTGTCCCCTCTCGATAGACGTGATACCGATGATGTGATCGTTGACACTGATGAAGACTCAATGTTATCTTCAGAAGTGCCAGGCAAGCAAAACCCCCTTGTTCATTCCGATAAAATCCCACTCTCTCGCTCCTGCTCTCTTTTACTGCATTAGGACAACAACGACATATTTGTTACTTGCTGCGGTAGCTGAACCCCTTTATCCTTTGCATGACCTGTCATTGCCACAGTAAATAGATGAAACCCACTAGCATGAGTAGGAGTTGTTTGAGCCCTGTTGTGCCTACTCATTCATGTTTGTTTGTCATGCCTGCTACTGCTTAGAGTTGAGTCAGGTCTGATTCATCGGGGATGAATCAGAGGTGTGTGAACATGTCCTACCATGTGTGAGCTAAGTGTGTGAACACGATTTGGTAAAAGGTGTCGGTGAGAGGCCATGTAGGAGTACATGGTGGGTTGTCTCATTGAAGCCGTCCTCAGGAACTGAGTTCTGTGTTTGTGATCCATGATTCAGCTACTACCATACATTGGGCCCTGAAATATGACCCCGCTCGACTTCTTAATCACCCTAGTCCTCTGTCCAGGAGTTGCAAGTAGTTTCTGGTGTTTGTAGTATGCTGGAGGCCGTGGACAGCGCTGACCGTAGGGGTGGGCTGTGATGCGGTAGGCACGTGGCCGGGTAAACCGGGCACCCGTTTGGTGTCACGGAACCCTGTTCACATCGTTTGGGGCTGTGAGCGAAACTCCGGCCGGATCTCCTCATGGATGGAACCCGAATAGGCGATAAACCTGGACTAGAGACTTGAGTGTTTAGGTAGGTCGTGGTCTACACCCACGTCGGCTTTCGCTTGAAGTCTGCCGAGCACATGTCGTGTGCAGACGCTAAGTGGTGGAAACATGTATGAAGAAGTACACCCCTGCAGGGTTAACATCATCTATTCGAATAGCCGTGTCCGCGGTAAAGGACTTCTGGGTTGCTTATATCAGTTCATAGACAAGTGAAAGTGGATATTTTAAAATGCGCAAGATAAGTGTGAGTGCTATGGATGGCATTCTCGTAGGGAGACGGGAGCGGATCCATAGTGGTGTATTGATATGGTGAATATGTGGACTCGTGTGCGCCACCTCAAAAGAGTCGCTTGCAGTCGTAGTTCAGGATAGCCACTGAGTCAAAGCTGGCTTGCTGCAGTTAAACCCCACCACCCCTTTGTTGATAATGATGCATATGTAGATAGTTCTGATGTAAGTCTTGCTGGGTACATTTGTACTCACGTTTGCCTATTTTATGTTTTTGCAGAGAGACTTCGGTCTCACTAGTAGTTTCGCGTGGACTTCGACGTTTAGTTTGATACCTCAGCTACGATCTTGTGCCCTCGGCAGGATCTGATAGATAGTCAGGCTTCTCAGCCTTTTTCATTTATAGATGTCTGTACTCAGACATGATAGCTTCCGCTTGTGCTTTGTTTTGTATGCTCTGAATGTTGGGTCATGAGACCCATGTTTGTAATATCTCGCTCCTCGGAGCCTATTGAATAAACTACTTGAGTCGTAGAGTCATTTTGTGATGCCATGTTGTATTGCGCATATCGAGCATATTGTGTGTATGTTATTGAAATGCTTGGTATGTGTGGGATCTGACTATCTAGTTGTTTATCTTTAGTAGCCTCTCTTACCGGGAAATGTCTCCTAGTGTTTCCACCGAGCCATGGTAGCTTGCTACTGCTCCGGAACACTTAGGCTGGCCGGCATGTGTCCTTCTTCGTTCCTGTGTCTGTCCCTTCGGGGAAATGTCACGTGATGAATACCGGAGTCCTGTTAGCCCGCTACAGCCCGGTTCACCGGAGTCCTGCTAGCCCAGTGCTACAGCCTGGATTCACTCGCTGATGACCGACACGTTCGATGCTGGGTCATGGATGCCTGTCCCTGTAAGTTTGTGCCACTTTGGGTTTACGACTAGCCATGTCAGCCCGGGCTCCTTATCATATGGATGCTAGCGACACTGTCATATACGTGTGCCAAAAGACGCAAACGGTCCCGGGTAAAGGTAAGGCGACACCCGTGGGAATACCGTGCGTGAGGACGCAAAGTGATATGAAGTGTTACATGCTAGATCTAGGTGGCATCGAGTCGGGGTCCTGACAGGTGAAAAGTGAACCTCGGTCAGTAGTGATGGTTCTGGGAACTCCATGTAAACAGTCAATCCTGGATACATACAGTCGGGCAAGCTCATCTGCTCGGTATGAGGTTTTGACTGGGAGGAAGTGAGCCACCTTGGTTAATGTATCCACTATGACCCAGATCACATTATTTTCTTGTCGGGTCCTAGGTAATCCTATCATGAAATCCATATAGACATCGCCCCATTTCCATTGTGACACGGGCAGTGGTTGGAGAAGTCCGGCTGGTTTATGATATTCCGCCTTAACTTTGTTGCAAATGTCGCAACAGGCCACAAAATAAGCAATGTATTTCTTTATTCCATCCCACCAGAATATTTATCGAAGGTCTTCATACATTTTTGCGCCTCCAGGGCGGATTCAATACGAAGACTCGTGGGCTTCTGACAAAATTTTCTGCTTTAGATCAGCTTGATTAGGCACACAAATCCTTCCCCTGAATCGGAGGGTACCATACTGATCCTTCGAGGAATCGGATGACTTGATGCGTTTCTGCAGTTTGGCATCGCCTGGCTGGGCCTTATGGATTTCTTCCTCAAGAGTAGGAGTGACCGTCAGAATATTGGCAAGACCAGCCTCAACTATGACCAGGTTGAGCTGGCAATTTCTTCTTTAAGCTCTGAAGGCAGAGATTCCAGCATGACGTTTAAACTGACGACCTTTCAACTGAGTGCATCGGCGCAACCACGCTGGCCTTACCCGGATGGTAATTTATTCCAAGATCATAATCCTTGACCAACTCCAGCCATCTTTGCTGATGGAGGTTTAAATCCGGCTGAGTAAATATGTATTTGAGACTTTTGTGGTCGGTAAAAATTTGACACCTTTTTCCAATGAGGTAGTGTATCCAAATTTTTAAATCATGAACTACCGCGGCCAATTCCAAATCATGAGTGGGGTAATTGCCTTCATGGGGTTGTAGCTGCCGTGAGGTGTAGGCTACTACCTTGCCATCTTGCATAAGCACGCACCCAATTCCTTACCGGGAAGCGTCGCAATATACGTCAAAGCTGCGGTAGATATCTGGAAGTGTTAATACTGGCGCAGTTGTTAAGCGCTTCTTTAACTCGGTGAAACTTTTCTCACAGTCTGACATCCATTCAAACTTCTTATCCTTTTTAATCAACTCCATCATGGGCTTAGCAATCTTGGAGAACCCTTCAATAAATCGACGGTAATATCTGGCTAATCCAAGAAAACTCCGGATCTGAGACACGGTGGCGGGTGGCAACCAGTCGAGCACGTCTTTTACTTTTCTTGGGTCCACGGCTAATCCTTCAGCGGATAGTACATGCCCGAGGAATCCAACTTGCTTGAGCTAAAACTCGCATTTACTGAACTTGGCGTACAACTGGTGCTCACGGAGTCGTTGTAGCACTGCGCGGAGGTGTCCTTTATGCTCTTCTTCACTTCTTGAGTAAATAAGTATATCATCGATGAAGACGACCACGAACTTATCAAGGAAATCCATGAATACTTTGTTCATCATGTGCATGAAGAAGGCGGGGGCATTGGTGAGGCCGAAGGACATGACGGTATATTCATAAAGATCGTAGCGAGTGGTGAACACGGTCTTGGGAATATCCTCCTTTTTAATTTTGAGTTGGTAATATCCAGTCCACAAATCAATCTTTGAGAATACCTTGGCTCCACGGAGCTGATCAAACAAATCATCAATTCTTGGTAGAGGGTATTTGTTCTTGATCGTGACATCATTCAACTGTCGGTAATCCACACACATACGAAGGCTGCCATCTTTCTTGTCCACAAAAATAGCGGGTGATCCCCATGGCGAGGAACTGGGGCGGATATATCCTTTTTGGAGCATTTCATCAAGATGTTTCTTTAGCTCCACCAACTCGGATGATGGCATTCGATAATATTTCTTGTGTATTGGTGTGGTTCCGGGCACAAGTTCTATTGCAAACTCAAGCTCTCGGTCAGGTGGCATGCCTGTCAGTTCTTCTGGGAATACTGTCACATCCTAGTTAGCCATGCATTAGAGTGTTGCATCATGTTTACTCTTTCATCAGAAACCTGAAATGGGGATGACAGAACCCCCAGTCACCTCTGAAACCAACTAGGGTTACTAAAAACTTTTTCAATGAACCTGAAATGCCCTTCTAAAATGCCCATCATTTTTGTCTTGGTTCAGAACCTCTGCCAAAAGTGGTGCACATTTTCCTAGGCCATCTTAGGGTTTTTGAATTAAATCATAAATATTTGAATTTGGGCATTTAAAATTATATAAAATATTTAAATGCTCAAATATCTCCAAGCTAAAATGTTTCATGTTGGAAATAATCCAACTATGGACCAGGAGTAGTTTGGTGATTTTTGGAGTTGCCTAAGTATTTTATTTAATTCAACAAAGTTGCAGAAGTATTAAAAAACAGAAAACAGAAAGAAATGGAAAAAGCTTACCTGGCGCCCAGCACCCGGCCCACCTGCCGGCCCAGCCCAGCACCGCGCCAGCGAGCTGCTTGCCGGCCAGGCAGGCAGGCAGGTGCTCGACGGCGAGCACCGCATGGGTGCCACGCACCTGCTCGCTGCCTCGCCGCCTCGCTCGCCCGGCTAACGCCGTGAATCGGCCTCTCTCTCTCCCCCGAACCTCCCAGACTCCCCCTCTCCTCTCCAGCTCCTCTCCCTCGCTCTCCCATGCCATGGCCGACGCCATCGCCGCCACCCCCTCGCCGTAGCCACGCCCTCCGTCAACCCCACGCCGTGCCGCCGTGTCCAGGAGCTCCGCCGCCGTCCACTTCATCGAGCTAGCCGAGCCCCGTGTGCTCGTGCGGCCCGAGACCACCGCACCGACCTCGCACGAGCTCGCCGTCGCCGGAGATCCCCTTCAACGCCGTCGCCGCCTCAGCTCGTCCCCGACCCCGCCGGTGGCCTCTACGGGAGCGCTGTGAGCCTAGCTACCCCTCCGACCCTCCCTCTCTCATTCCCGAGCCGTGTAGCCACCGCACGAAGATCACACGCACGCACCGCTGCGGATCTCGTCGCTGACGTGCTCCCGGCCATCCTCCGGCCAACCCGCGGTGTCCAACGCACTCACCAGGCTGCGTTAGGCCCAACCGTGCACGTTCCGCACCTCCCCACACACCCTAGGCCGAGTTCGTTTTCACCCGAACTCCGGTGGCCGCCAAAGTCGTCGCCGGCGCCAACTCCGGCCACCCCGACCCCAACGGACTCCACCAAGAGCTGCGGCTCGTCCTCAGCTCCACTCCGGTGGTCTCCGCGACCCATTTGGTGGCCGAAACAGCCAAAACCACTTCCGCCGCCGCGTCGGGCTCGCCGGCGGCTAAACGCCGGTGCAGCCGACCCGGGTTTGACCACGGGTGGGCCCTGGTTGACTCCCCTGAGTCAATGACAGGTGGGGCCCAGCCCTGTTAATTAAACAGGTTTAGTTTTAATTAAACTTTAATTAATTTAATCACCCTGACATGCAGGACCCACTGTCAGGTTTGACCCGGACGTGTTCCGTTGACCTGCTAACGTCACACTGACGTCAGGCTGACGCAATAATTGATTTTCTGGAATTATTCTAATATAGGAAATTCCAGAAAATAGTTTAAACTTTAAAAATTCATAACTTTTATTCTGTAACTCCAAATCAGACAAATTATATATGAAAAATGATCAGAAAAATCCAATCTATCCATCTGTACTATTTTCATGCATGATTAAACAAGTTAACCTGATGTTTAATGCAGAACAAGGAAAAGCACTTTAAAAGGCCATATTTGAGTTTGAAATTTGAATCTTTGATTCAAATTGGTTCAAACCCTTCTGGTCTTAGTTGCATTAGCCCAACACACTCATATTGCTATGTTTCATGCATGCATCATATTGTTGCACATTGTTTGGTGATGGTTGTGTATCGGTGTTCTTTGCGGCAGGTTCTGCCTCCGAGGAGTATCGTGATTACCCTAACGAAGAACCGTATCAGTGCATCGAACCATCAGGCAAGCAACCAACCATTTGATCATATCGATACAATCCCATGTTCTCGCTCCTGCTCTCTTTTACTGCATTAAGACAACGCGTTTCAAACTGCTGTGTGCTACGGTAGTTGAACCCATTTCCTCTGCATGACCTGTCATTGCCACAGTAACTAGATGAAACCCACTAGCATGTGTAGGAGTTGATTGAGCCATATGTATGTGTTGTTCCTACCTTGCTATGCCTGCTATGCTTAGAGTCGTGTCAGGTCTGGTTCATCTGGGTGATGGCTAGAGTGAAATGATTATGTCGGTAATGAGAGTGGTGTGGTGAACACGATTTGGTAAAGGTATCGATGAGAGGCCATGTAGGAGTACATGGTGGGTTGTTTCATTGAAGCCGACCTTAAGCACTGAGATCTGTATGTGTGATTTAAGATACAGCTACTACCATGCATTGGGCCCTGAAATATGACCCCGCTCGACTTCTTATTCACCCTAGCTCTCTGTTCAGGAGTTGCACGTAGTTTCTGGTGTTTGTAGCCTACTGGAGGCCGTGGACAGCGCTGACCGTAGGGGTGGGCTGTGATGCGGTAGGTACGTGGCACGGTGTACCGAATACCCGTTAGGTATCTCGGGAACCCTGTTCACATCGTTCGGGGCTGTATGGGAAACCTCGGCCGGACTCCCTGCGGATGGAACCTGGATAGGCGATAAACCTGGACTAGAGGCTTAAGTATTTAGGTAGGTCGTGGTCTACACCCACGTCGGCTTTCGCTTGAAGTCTGCCGAGCACATGTCTTGTGCAGACGCTAAGTGGTGGAAACATGTATGAAGAAGTACACCCCTGCAGGGTTATAATGATCTATTCGAATAGCCGTGTCCGCGGTAAAGGACTACTTGGTTGCCTATACAGTTCATAGACAAGGAAATGGAAACTACTAAAAGCCTCAAGATAAGTGTGAGTGCCGAGGATGGCTCTTCCGTAGGAAGACGGAGGTGGATCCTCGGTAGTGTATTGAATTGGTGAGTAGTGGACTCGTGTGCGCAAAACCATTTTGAGTTGGAGTCTCGTAGGTTAGCCTAGCCAAGAGTCAAAGCTGGCTTGCTGCAACAACTCCACCAACCCTTCTTGATAATATGCATGTATGTAGGATCTGATGTAAGTCTTGCTGAGTACCTTTGTACTCATGTTGCTATAATTTACATTTTTACAGAAGACGCTGCAACCCCTTCTGATGGGTTCTACGTAGACGTTGACATCAATGAGTAGGCTAAGGCCTAGGTGGTGATCCTGAGCTTGTGAAGGACCACGTAGTATAGCTAGGCTTTCCAAGCCTCTTTTATTTTACTAGTTGTCTGTACTTAGACAAGTTACTTCCGCTGCTGGTTTGTATGACTGTATGACTTGAATGCTGGGTCGTGAGACCCGTACCTTTGTGTATGTTATGTATGGCTCTCTGAGCCTTAAATAAAGTACTTGTGTCGTAGAGTCATGTTGTGATGCCTTGTTGTATTTGCACATATCGAGCATATTGTGTGTATGATTGAAATGCTTGGTATGTGTGGGATCTGACTATCTAGTTGTTTATCTTTAGTAGCCTCTCTTACCGGGAAATGTCTCCTAGTGTTACCGCTGAGCCATGGTAGCTTGCTACTGCTCTGGAACACCTAGGCTGGCCGGCATGTGTCCTTCTTCGTTCCTGTGTCTGTCCCTTCGGGGAAATGTCACGCATTGAGTACCGGAGTCCTGTTAGCCCGCTATAGCCCGGTTTACCGGAGTCCTGCTAGCCCAGTGCTACAGCCCGGACCCACTTGCTGATGACCGACACGTTCGAAGCTGGGTCATGGATGCCTGTCCCTGTAAGTCTGTGCCACTTTGGGTTTACGACTAGTCATGTCAGCCCGGGCTCCTTATCATATGGATGCTAGCGACACTATCATATACGTGAGCCAAAAGGCGCAAATGGTCCCGGGCAAAGGTAAAGCGACACCCGTGGGGATACCGTGCGTGAGGCCGCAAAGTGATATGAGGTGTTACCGGCTAGATCGATGTGACATCGAGTCGGGGTCCTGACAAATACATCGGGAAACTCACTGACCACGGGAATTAATTCCATTTCTGCTATTGCTGTAAAAACCATTTCCTTGGAGGGTATGCTTCTACGAGCAATAAACTTGGTAGCTTGTCCATCTTGTCCGGTCAAGTTGACTTCTCAGGTCACACAATTTATGCATACTTGGTACTGAGTCAGCCAATTCATACCCAAGATAACATCCAATTTTTCAGACTCAATCAGTATCAAAGACGTCGGGAAACGGATTTCGTTGATCCTGACTTCCAGATTGCGACAGACAAGATTGCTTTGAATAATAGATCCCGGGGTTTGTACCAGCATATTCTTGCCCAAAAGCAAACAAGGAAATTTGTTTTGGGCGACAAAACTCCAAGAAATAAAAGAGTGGGAAGCCCCAGAGTCAAATAAAATTACTGCAGGTATGTTATTAATAGGGAACATACCAATGACGACTTCGGGGTTTTCTTGGGATTCGTCGGCTGAAATGTGATGAACGTATCCCGTGACGTTGTGCTGACTTGGACCGGCTTCCAAATAATGGATTTGAGGCTTGAACGTAGCATTGGTCCGGGTGTTCTTGGGACACTGTTTGGCATAATGTCCGGTTTGTCCGCAACTATAACAAGAATTGTTGCGCAGGCGATTCTCCATAACTCGGTTGAGCACATCATTCTTCAATTGGGTGGTGGTCTTGTTAACATTTTGTTGCCATCTGGGCTGGTATGCCATCGAAGTTGGCTGCCAGGTATGCACCTTCTGCACTGGTTGCATTTCCTTCTTGGGCTCAAACTTGCGTTTGTGATCGTTATGGGCAGACTTAGTATCTGACACGAGCTTGTGTTCCCTTTCAGAAATGAAGCCTTGTTTACCAGGGTTTGGAAATCTGGAAAATCGAACATACTAAGAGCACAGCAAAGTTGCGGGTTTAATCCACCAAGAAAGCGGTCCATCTTCCTTTCTTCAGTGGCCACGTCATATTGAGAGTAACGTGACAGGTGATTGAATTTTTGTAAATATTCTCCCACTGACTGACTTCCTTGGAGGAGCGCAAGAAATTCACGCTGCTTAGTCTTCATAATTCCCGCAGGGATGTGATATTTTCGTAATTGCTCCTTGAATCTTGACCAGGTAATTGCTTCATTCTCAGTCCCTATGGCTTGCTCACTTTCCCACCATATGGCAGCTGCGCCTTCCAGATAATGTGTTACAAATGGAACTTTATCCTCTTCATCAGTTCGAGCAACCTCAAGTTTCTTTTCCATAGTTCTTAACCAACATCTGCATCCAAGGGATCAACGGCCTGACTGAAACTAGGAGGCTTAGTCCTTTGAAAATCAGATAGCTTGGAGTGAGAGGCAGGCTGATTTCCATTCTTTCCAACCATTGCTTGATTGCTTCTCGATATTTCCATTAGATCTTTTTTTCGTTGTTCCTCGAACATACGCATAATTTGCTCGGTGGAGGGCGGATTTGGCGGTGGAGGCGGTGGTGGAACGTACGACTCGGGTGATTGTCCTGCCTGTCGTGCGGAACGCCGAACAGGAGAACCCTCGCGAATGTTGCTACTGCAGCCTCCCCGCGTCATCCTAATATGATTTTTCCCAAGTCAACGCAACCGAGATGAGAAGCATTCAACAAAAACTGGGGAGAAGACAGCAACAAAAACCAAGCGAAACCGAAAAGACGAAGAAAATACGACGAATAAAATAAAGTCCAACATAATTATACATAGACTCATACATGAAAGATAACAACATGCCAGGTCCAACTACCCTCATACATGAAACGAAACATCATGACTAGTACGATTACAACCATACTCCATCCCGACAACTGAGAATACTCGAAAGCTCTACTGCTCGGCTGGCGCTGTGGGGTCCTCTCCTGATGCGGACTCGGATCCAGAACTAACGGGGTTAACGGAGACCTCCGGGTTAAAAGTGACACGACGACGCTGCCTCGAGGGCTCTCCCTCTGGGGCAGGTGGAGGGTGGATCATCGGGGCAGCAGGAGTGGCGAGGAGTGAAACCCACTCTACAGGAGCACTAAGGGGACTCGCAGTCGCGGTGCCCGAGCTACTCGGGGGAGTAACCGGAGAAACAGGGGATCTAGAACAGGCAGGAACATAGGGGATAAATCCCACAGACGGAGAAGTAGTGGCTGCGCGAGCAGAGACTAAAGTAGAGGCTAAAGCAGTAGGGCACGATTCAGATCACGAGCCAGCTCGTAGATTAGAAGAAATCTAGCAGTGATGTAGCGAGAAAGGTGGCTAGCGACACTATCAGACTCCGGATCAATGACAGGGAAACAGACACGACCATTATCGTGGAGAGAAGGGTAGTAATGGAAACCTGGATGATTCTACATCCGGACCTCGTTGTAGCGGAGCTCAACAAGTACCTCGAATGCAGCAAACTAGACAACCTGAGAAGCGGAAGAAGCGTAGCCGCTACAAGAGGTACGAGTGTAAGAACCGGAATCGGAACTGGTGCGCAGAGTAACCACGGCGTGATACTCATACACTGAGTCAGCTAGGCGCTCCCGGTACACACGATAGACTAGATCGTCTCCGTGAGGGTACAGCCGACGCCACACGTTACGAATGAGACGCGGCGACGTGTACGACATCAGCTGCAACTGGCACGGATACAGCACCGGAGCCATCTACACTCACAACCATTAGCAGGTTAGCATAGAAAAATATAATCAGTGCATGAAATGCAACAAACAGCTACAGTTATTACAGACGCTCAACTACAACTCGTCTCTAGCGTCCAGTTAACTTGGCTTAGTCTAACATGGCCTACAGTCAGCGCGACTCTGGTACCAAGCGTTGGGGCACCCCGGATCAGAGCGACCGGTTTACCGTGCATTGCCAGCCCAAAGACCTTGTCTTCCGGCAACACACAACAACATGGTACAAAAAACAACCGCTTTATTCATGCTAGCGGAACATAGTTCATATTACAATAGTTAGTGAGGCCAAGCGGCACACACGATGCGGCTGAACAATATGTTCATTATTTAGTGAACATAAAGGGGCCTCGATCATGACAACTACTCGGCAGCGGAACAACATCGTAGCGGGACTCCATAGCACAAGGACACCGATGTGGACACGGTCTAGACTCGGACAGCACTCCTTTCCAATGGAACTTTCCTGAAATTTGGCATGACACACCAGGTAAGTACATTGAATGTACTTGCAAGCTCACAATAAGCATAAACAAGATGAAAGACAATATTATGATATTTATCCAATTAACAACGCAACTATATAACCGACATGTTGTGACACTGCTCAATAGGTACTCATTCTCCCGACTTGCTTACCAGGTGTGACCAACAAACATAATATTACCAAAACATACTCGTGATCCTTACGACGATCACAACCTGACCATTTCATGGCCCGCGATCCTTACGGCGATCACAACCTGACCAACTCGTGGCCCGTGATCCTTACGGCGATCACAACCCGACAACTCATGTCCAACTCAACACGATGACCTCACTGTCATCCTTAGTGCAATTTAGTGTGCATATTTATTTAGTGTTGACCCATGGTGTACGTTACTTTCGAGAGTGTTCGTATCCATGGACTCGGCTATCGATAGATTAAATACACTCTGCAGGGGTTAGTACACTGTACCCACACTACGGAACCCATGGCCTCACTCTCCCATTCGGGTGGACCAACAGCGTTCCGACGAAACCATTTCACTGTCATGGCACTCTCCCGCCCCCTCCGACTCAGACCCCACCGGGCTAGTCCTGGGTGGCCCCGCGTCTACCTCCAGACACCTCGACCACCGTCGTGGCCACGATCCACACTGGGATCTAGTACCAAAATTAACTTAACAACGGGCTCACAAGGTTATGCTTGCCTACTGGGCCAGGGTACAGCATGCCCATAACCTTCCCTAAATTGAGGTACCGACCAGAGGCACGACAATGAAACGCATTAAGGCCGTCTCATACCGGCAAATGTGGTTGCACTGGGAGAGACTCATTTCAGCGGCACCACGACCCGGTCAAGAACATGTTCAAGTTGAATTATTAATCAGGTTCAACTTAATGTGAAAAGAAAATAACCGGTGTCATACTGCCATACCATGCATCACTTAACATATGCATCACATAACCGTGCAAAGACTGCACCAACCATGCTCCTACGGAGCCAACGTAAACTCATGCTACTATACTGGTTAAAACCTCTCTTTGCTTATACCAGACGTATTTCTAGCATTATCATCATTATACCTCATGCAAAAATAATATTCAAATTACTCATCAACTCTATGACCATATTATTTATTTATCACTAGCAACTAAGTTCTCATTAACTTACCAACAGTATTTACTTCAAACATACTGAAGTTCAAGCATTTTAACATAACAAGCATATAACAGAATATATTTATTATATAACTAATTTAAATGCATCAATATTCATAAGTTCAAGTATGAAAATCATAAATATTGAAGTGGCACCAAGAAAATGTTACTGTGGCTTGCCTTAGTACTGATGAGGTTCACAAGGCTCCTGGTGATCCTCAAGACAAGCTGGTTCCTCTGAAAATATTCAAAAACCACAAATGAAAATATCAAGAAACATTCTGAAAATTGCCAGAAAATCTAGACAACAAGGAAAAATCCCATCTTTTGGGAGCTGTTAGATTTTTGGACACAGAACAGGATGCAAAAAGAATCACTGCATTTGGATTTGTAGAATAAAAGTTATGGCTGTTTGAATGCTACTGGAATTTAAATGAATTTGAAAAAGAAAACAGAGAGGGGGTGACATCGAAGGCGTATTCTCCCAGGGCTGCACCACTCATACCGCTTCATGCGCGTAGTGAGTGGCTGACTAATAGGCCCCGCTAGTCAGGCCGGAGGGAGGGGAGAAGGAAACAGAGAGGCGCGGCGCTTCGCCGGAGCTTACGCCGGCGTTGAGGCTTCTTGGAGGAAAACGAGAGGGAGGGATCGACGGAGAAGGTTCTTGCACACCTGCCCGTACCCGTAGCGTGGCTAACGGTGACCGGACGACGTCAGATTCTTCCTTGCAAGCGGAGGTAGAACATGGTGGTCGCCGGAGATGAGGAAGAGACGGCTAGGGGCGGCTCCAGGGGCTCTATCTAGGCGCGTTGGCTTCACGGAGGAGAGGCGGAGGCCCTGGCAGGGTCGCCTTGGCTTGGGAGTGGCCGGAGCTGCGGGAATGATTTAGAGGGGATCGCCGGCGAGCTGGGCTTCGGAATGGCAACCCGCGGCCTGCCCGGCTGGGCTGCGGCTTCCTACTAGCTTGTGGGGTGTGAGAGAGTGCGGGATGGTGCTCGAGGAGGCTGGGCGGGTGGCTCCTTATATAGGCAAGCGGCGAGGGGGTTTCGGGCTCCGCCAGTGGACACCTGTCCACGGTGCCCGGCGATGAGCGGCATCAGAGAGAGAGGAGGAAGGCGACGGGGGTCACGCGGGAGCTGTGCACGGACACAGACGAGCACCGAAGCGAGGAGGAAAGGGACGAACACAGTGCGCGGGCACTGTGCTGTTGGCCGGACCGTGCCCGTGCTCGCTGCGGCGAGCTCCGGCGTCGGTGAGCGGCAGGGTGGAGTAAAGGGGGTGGAGACGAGGATGGTGGCGAGGGGGGACACGCTCAGGCTGGACGAGCAGCGTGCACGCGCGCCACCGAGGCGCTGGCGACGCGCAGAGCGCGCTTTTGGCATGCCAACACGCTCGGAGGAATGCGGTCACCGCGTGGACCGTGACATCAGGCCACATATGCACTGACCATGATGTTTGACGTGTAGTCCTTAGTAAACTTAGGTGTTACCATGGCTCGGTTTGTTTCCAGGTGCAGTAGAAGTGAAATGGTGAAGAGGTTAAGTTACTGGACAGAATCTTTGAACAGTTATTGTGGTCAAACCACAGGGATTCAGGGGCTGAGCTTTGGGGTTTTACTGACTCTTACTAAGGTGAATAAGCACAAGGAAAACCAGCTACATTGGAGCTAGTAAAAAGGTAGTTGCTGTAGAAACTACCATTTCAGCCCAGAAGTGAAATTATTTTTTGTAGCCAAAATACTCCAAAGAGGGGTGAAATATTTTTGCTCAGAAATGTGCCCTAGGGTCCAAAGAATATTTGGGATTTTTCTCAGGATTTTAAGGGCAAAAGAAATGAGGGTTGCTTTGGAGGTCAAAGAGTTTAGCTAGGGTTTAAGAGGCAAAATGAATATTTTTCATTTAAGAAAAATATTCCAAGCAATATTGTTGGGTTGGCCAAGGGTGAAATGATGGATTAGAAGAGGAGAGGGGGCACTTGGGTGAAAATCAAGGGATACCCAAGTGATCAAGTCCAAATGGAATGATTCAAAACTCCAAATCCAAAATCAACTCAGCTGAAAATCAAGCAAAGAAAAGAGGGCAAAAACCAGGCTGTGACAATTGGTAAGAGACATTCTCCCCCACGATCTGATCGTAAGAACTTTATTTTCCTGTCACGTTGATTCTCCACCTCAGTCTGAAATTCCTTGAACTTTTCAAAGGTCTCAGACTTGTGTTTCATTAAGTAGACATACCCATATCTACTTAAGTCATCAGTGAGGGTGAGAATATAATGATAGCCACCGCGAGCCTCAACGCTCATTGGACCACACACATCAGTATGTATGATTTCCAACAAGTTGGTTGCTCACTACATTGTTCCGGAGAATGGAGTCTTGGTCATTTTGACCATGAGGCATGGTTCGCATGTGTCAAATGATTCATAATCAACAGACTCCCAAAGTCCATCTACATGGAGATTCTTCATGCGTTTGACACCAATGTGACCAAGGCGGCAGTGCCACAAGTATGTGGGACTATCATTATTAACCTTACATCTTTTGGTATTAACACTATGAATATGTGTAACATCACGTTCGATATTCAATAAGAATAAACCATTGACCAACGGGGCATGAAAATAAAACATATCTCTCAAATAAATAGAACAACCATTATTCTCGGATTTAAATGAGTAGCCATCTCGCATCAAACGAGATCCAGATACAATGTTCATGCTCAAAGCTGGCACTAAATAACAATTATTGAGGTTTAAAACTAATCCCGTAGGTAAATGTAGAGGTAGCATGCCGATGGCGATCACATCGACCTTGCAACCATTCCCGACGAGCATCGTCACCTCGTCCTTAGCCAGTCTCCGCTTATTCTGCAGCTCCTGTTTGAGTTACAAATATAGCAACCGCACCGATATCAAATACCCAGGAGCTACTACGAGTACTGGTAAGGTACACATCAATAACATGTATATCACATATACCTTTGGTGTTGCTGGCCTTCTTGTCCGCTAAGTACTTGGGGCAGTTCCGCTTCCAGTAACCATTTCCCTTGCAATAAAAGCACTAAGTCTCGGCCTTGGGTCCATTGTTTGGCTTCTTCCCGACAACTGATTTATCGGGCGCGGCAACTCCCATGCCGTCCTCCTTGAAGTTCTTTTTACCCTTGCCTTTCTTGAAACTAGTGGTCTTATTCACCATCAACACTTGATGTTCCTTTTTGATTTCCACCTCCACTGATTTCAGCATTGAATATAACTCAGGAATGGACTTCTCCATCCCCTGCATATTGATGTTCATCACAAAGCTCTTATAGCTAGGTGGGAGCGACTGGAGGATCCTGTCAATGACCGAGTCATCTAGGAGATTAACTCCCAACTCAGACAAATGGTTGTGTAACCCGGACATGGTGACTATATGCGCACTGACAGAACTGTTTTCCTCCATCTTACAACTTTAGAACTTGTCGGAAGCTTCATATCTCTCGACCCGAGCATGAGCTTGGAAAACCATTTTCAGCTCTTGGAACATCTCATATGCTCCGTGCTGCTCAAAACGCTTTTGGAGCCCCGGTTCTAAGTTGTAAAGCATGCCGCACTGAACCAGGGAGTAATCATCACTACACAACTGCCAGGTGTTCATAACGTCTTGAGTTGCTGGGAAAATGGGTGCTCCACCTAGAGGTGCTTCTAGGACATATGCTTTCTTGGCTGCTGTGAGGATGATCCTCAAGTTCCGGACCCAGTCCGTATAGTTGCTACCATCGTCTTTCAGCTTGGTTTTCTCTAGGAACGCGTTGAAGTTGAGGGCAACATTAGCGTGGGCCATTTGATCTACAAGACATATTGCAAAGGTTTTAGACCATGTTCATGATAATTAAGTTCATTTAATCAAATTATTTAATGAACTCCCACTTAGATAGACATCCCTCTGGTCATCTAAGTGATACATGATCCGAGTCAACTAGGCCGTGTTCGATCATCACTTGAGACAGACTAGTCATCATCGGTGAACATCTCAGTGTTGATTGTATCTACTATACGACTCATGTTCGAACTTTCAGTTTCTTGTGTTTTGAGGCCATGTCTGTACATGCTAGGCTTGTCAAGTCAACCTAAGTGTTTTGCATGTGTAAATCTGGCTTACACCCGTTGCATGCGAATGTTAGAATCTATCACACCCGATCATCACATGGTGCTTCGAAACAACGAACTTTCGCAATGGTGCACAGTTAGGGGGAACACTTTCTTGAAATTTTTATGAGGGATCATCTTATTTATGCTACCGTCGTTCTAAGCAAATAATATGTAAACATGACAAACATCACATGCAAATCATAAAGTGACATGATATGGCCAATATCATTTTGCGCCTTCGATCATCATCTATGAGGCACGGCATGATCACCTTCCTCACCGGCATGACATCATGATCTCCATCATTGTGTCTTCATGAAGTTGTCTCACCAATTATTACTTCTACTACTATGGCTAACAGTTAGCAATAAAGTAAAGTAATTACGTGGCGTTATCATTGACACGCAGGTCACACAATAAATTAAGACAACTCCTATGGCTCCTGCCAGTTGTCATACTCATCGACATGCAAGTCGTGATTCCTATTACAAGAACATAATCAATCTCATACAACACATATCATTCATCACATTCTTTTGGCCATATCACATCACATAGCATACCCTGCAAAAACAAGTTAGACGTCCTCTAATTGTTGTTGCATGTTTTACGTGGCTGCTATGGGTTTCTAGCAAGAACGTTTTTTACCAACGCAAAATCAACAACAGTGATATGCCAACTGCTATTTACCCTTCAGGACCCTTTTCATTGAATCCGATCTGACTAAAGTGGGAGAGACTGGCACCCGCTAACCACCTTTATGCAACAAGTGCATGTCAGTCGGTGGAAGCTGTCTCACGTAAACGTACGTGTAAGGTCCGTCCAGGCCGCTTCATCCCACAATACCGCCAAAACAAGATAGGACTAGTAACAGTAAGCAAATTGAATAAACCAACGCCCACAACTACTCGTGCTCTACTCGTGCGTAGAATATACGCAATAGACCTAGCTCATGATGCCACTGTTGGGGAACATAGCAATAATTCAAAATTTTCTACGCATCACCAAGATCAATCTATGGAGATTCTAGCAACAAGAAAGGGAGAGGATGAGCATCTTCATACCTTTTAAGATTGCTAAGCGGAAGCGTCACTAGAACGCGGATGAGGGAGTCGTACTCGCGGCGATTCAAATCGTGGAAGATCCGATCCAATGCCGAACGGACGACGCCTCCGTGTTCAACACACGTACAGCCCGGGGATGTCTCCTCCTTCTTGATCCATCAGGGGAGAGGAGAAGTTGAGGGAGAGCTCCGGCGGCACGACGGCGTGGTGGAGGAGCTTGCAGTTCTCCGGCAGGGCTTCGCCAAGCACTACGGAGGAGGAGGTGGAGTTGGAGAGGGGGAGGGCTGCGCCAGGGGAAGGGTATAGCAGCCCTCCCACCCCCCACTATTTATAGGGGGATGGGGAGAGGGGGCCGGCCCCCTTAGATCTCATCTAAGGGGGGGGCAAGGGGGGAGCTTGCCCCCCAAGTTGGTGGGAGGCGCCCCCACCCCCTAGGGTTTTCAACCCTTGGCGCCTTGGGCCCTTGGGGGGGGGCGCACCAGCCCACCAAGGGGATGGTTCCCACCCTTGTTCAGGCCATTTAGTCCCCCGTGGCAGGTGCACCCACTCGGTGGACTCCCGGACACCTTTCGGTGGTCCCGGTACAATACCTGTAACCCCCGAAATTATTCCGGTGACTGAAACTGGACTTCCCATATATAAATCTTTACCTCTAGACCATTCCGGAACTCCTCGTGACGTCTGGGATCTCATTCGGGACTCTGAACAACATTCAGTAACCACATACTAATTCCTATATCAACTCTAGCATCATCGAACCTTAAGTGTGTACACCCTACAGGTTCGGGAATCATGCAGACATGACCGAGACAGCTCTCTAGCCAATAACTAACAGCGGGATCTGGATACCCATGTTGGCTCCCACATGTTCCACGATGATCTCATCGAATGAACCATGATGTCGGGGATTCAATCAATCCCGTATACAATTCCCTTTGTCAATCGATACTTTACTTGCTCGAGATTCGATCGTCGATATCCCAATACCTCATTCAATCTCGTTACCGGCAAGTCACTTTACTCGCTCCGTAATGCATTATTCCATGACTGACTACTTAGTCACGTTGAGCTCATTATGATGATGCGTTACCGAGTGGGCCCAGAGATACCTCTCCGTCATACGGAGTGACAAATCCCAGTCTCGATTCGTGCCAACCCAACAGACACTTTTGGAGATACCTTTAGTGTACCTTCATAGCCACCCAGTTACGTTGTGACATTTGGTACACCCAAAGCATTCCTACGGTATCCGGGAGTTGCACAATCTCATGGTCTAAGGAAATGATACTTGACATTAGAAAAGCTTTTAGCAAACGAACTACATGATCTTGTGCTATGCTTAGGATTGGGTCTTGTTCATCTCATCATTCTCCTAATGATGTGATCCCATTATCAATGACATCCAATGCCCATGGTCAAGAAACCATGATCATCTATTGAGCAACGAGGTAGTCAACTAGAGGCTCACTAGGGACATGTTGTGGTCTACGTATTCACACATGTATTACGGTTTCCGGTCAAGACAATTATAGCATGAACAATAGACAATCATCATGAACAAGGAAATATAATAATAACCATTTAATTATTGCCTCTAGGGCATATTTCCAACACTTTAATCTGGAAATTTTAGTGGTCATGCATGCATCTTTTTGTGCTAGCACTCCTATATAAGGGTTGACCGACCGCTTCCCACGGACGTGCGCGGGCGTTGGAAGAGGAAGGAAAAGGGAAGCGGGCTGTGGACTAACATTTTTTACCAAAATTTCTTAGGAAACTGAGTGCAATAATTGAGTTGTTTTGCAAAGTACCAATACTACACCTGAAACGGTTCAAAACCAATACTCCTTTGCCAGTGCGCGCTTCACGCGTGAAACGGTAAGCGTTGCCCTGGAGCGTCAGTGCCGCATTAATGCCCGGCCAGAGCGGAGGCGACCTCTCACTGGTGCCGGCTTTGAAGTAGCGCGACGACCGAGAGAGCACCGCTTCCCCGTGCACGCGACTACTCGGCGTTGTGGCTGGCCATAGGCCCTGTTTGGATCCATGGGTTAGAGTTAGTTTGAGATAGTTCGGGCTCAAATAGCCCTAAAGTATCCAAGCATGAGGGTTAAATTGAATCAAGTTGCACCGAACTCACCAAAAAAATATCCCACCCAAGAGGTGCTAGCTGGAGATAGTTCTCATTGGGCCCACTAAAAATCACTTTTCTCTCTCCATCAAGTGCATTTGTTGTCAATCCAACCCTGTCACCCAAACACCTCTTTAGCTAGAGTTAGTTCAGGGTTAGTCATGAGTTAGTCTAACCTCTAGCTAAGTTAGAGTATCCAAACAGGAGCAGTATAGGACATGCAAGTTGCTCAAAGCATACTGTCGAATTCGTATGTGAAAGGATCTTTTTTTTAAACGGAACGTGAAAGGATCTTCCAATGATATAATTTTGAAATTATAAAAATTCTTATCAATAGTCAAAGGCATCCTCGAAGAATACATTAGGCCCTATATAAAATATTATCAATAGTCAAAACCAAGTGTTCTAAACGAGTTCAAATGAGAAACTGGACCCACTCACGGCACGACACGCCTGTCTCGTTTGGTCCGTCGGTCAAAGCGCTTCCTCTTCTTGGCATAACAATACAGTACAGTACTATTTTTTTAGAATGCTCTTGGCATGTCGCTAACATGTGATGAGTTAACCGACCTCAATAGACGGCAAAAATGCCAGCCCGCCGCACTTTGATAGAGACAAGGAGCGAGAAGCAATACATGCTGCTGGATTACTATAGCTAGGTGTCGCACGAAAGCCAAGAAATATGGTGATAGCATGGGTTAGCCATGTACTAGTATGATGTAACTACACTGGGCTGCCGTGTTCCGTACTCTTCCAGTCCACTGTGGAGATGATTGGTTGATTTTATATCGCTGAATAATATAAAATATTATGAGTGCAGACGCTCCACCATGAGGTTCCTTGCTCCTTGTCGGTCGTCGGGAATCTATGTTCTTCCACTCTTTTTTTACATGAGCTTTGTTCATCCTTTTGCCAACACGTGAGAGATCTAGCATGAAGGTGCACGTGTCATGCAAGGATCGTTCCATCTATATGAAGAACACGTGGGACTGGAACTATGAGATGGACATGTACCCAGGAGTGGACGTACGAACCTGAGTAATGTAGCATAGTAAGTGAAGTCGAAAGGCACAAATAGTATGAACATGCGTGGCATATATGCATTTTTCTCTTACTATGTACCACTAAATGCTGTACGTTCAATGCACGGTGATGTTACGGAGTATGTGCCTAAGTACTCTACTACTACTATATTAATTGGAGGCACATATTAGCTTTTATATTTGTTTACGTGTATGCCCCGAGACCTTCCAACTAGATGTGTCTTTCTCTCCGGGTCGCACTTTGTATCGTTCATACCACTAGTATTACTACGTGTGGTCTCCGACCCAAAAGTGCAAGAAGTGGAGACGCTCTACCATGTTGTTTTTTTTGGCGCTGGGCTCTACCACGCTGTTCATGTCCCAGTCCTTTCGCTGATGTGTGGGACATCCAGCACGTGCCGTGTTTGTCACTCTTTGTCGTAAGAGTTGAAATAAAAATAAATATAAATCAATAGTGATACTATACCACGCGGTTTCCTTGCTCCTTGATATCGGAAAGAATACTTCCATTCGCCAACATGTGGGACGTCGACCATCTTGGTCCACTTGCCATGCACGCAGAACTCCAAGGGAGAGTCACCCCGGTCATCGCGTCGTAGTAATAATGACTAATGAACCGTCAAATCATAGGCCCCACCTTTCCCACTGTGAAATTGCTCGGACGAAGGAACCATCATGACTTCGTTGAATTCCGCTTCTTGAACAAAACTACTGTACCAGCAGTACTGCTAGCTACAGTAGTTACTCCAATAGAGGCCTCCTTTTGTTCATAGGATAGGAATTTTATAGGAATATGAAAATCATAGGAAGTGAGATAACATGCATCTCAATTCCTATAGAGAAAGAGATGCCATTTGATGCATAGGATAGGAATTTTTCCATTGAGTCTAGTCTAATGTACGGGTAATTTGCTCTAAAAACTACAGTAGTAACTAGTAGTACTGGTACATGCTCGTACTCAGACACAGACACACACACACTAACTACTAGTACTACTACTTCTCATATGCTGGCCAAACGTCGTTGTTCTCCTCACGGCTTTGTCAACAACACCCCACCGTGCTTGGATCTCCGCTGACCTCTCCGCAGCAGCGCGTGCGTCCTCTTCTTTCTTGCGGCGGCGGGCCTCTCTTTTCTTGAACTTTCTGACTTTTCCGCTCCCGCTGTGCGGCTTTGGCCGCCTCTTGATCTACCGCCCATTCGGCCTTGGCAGCTTCAAATTCCGCCCACATAGGTGTGAGGTCACGAGCGGCGATGAACTCGGCACGACGGGATGCCAACGCTTCCCTACCATTTTGTGTGTGGTCGTGGGCGGCGAGGAACTCGGCGCAGCGGGATGCCATCGCTTCCTTACCGGTTAGTGTGTGGCGCGGTGGCATGAACGACGCTTGGTGAGAGCTCTGGGGTGGAGTGGCTGGACAACTGTATAGTGCATTGGTTTGTCAAGAGCTCAAGGATAGAAGACAAAGGAAATTTGGATTCCCCTTCAATCCTGGTCATTTATTACCGAGTAAAATGCATTGGCGGTCATTGAACTTGTCTTGATAGCTCACTTTGATCATTGTATACAAGATATGGTGATTATATGGTCACTGGCTCAGAGTATAGCTCCGTATTTGTCTGGTTGACCAGTCAAACAGTCCACATGCGCCTCATCAGCTCGTGTTCTTTATCTATCTATGTGGGCCTACCTGTCAGTGGAGAAAGACATAAAAACCAATATCATGCGTATGTGTGTAATCAAACCACGGTCTCGTCGCTGCAACACACACTCGTCAGCCAAATGAAAATGAAATACTTTGCGTCAGACACTCACGCTCACGCTGTCAAACCATGCTAATGTAGGCACGTCACCCTCTCAATCAAAGTCCTGCTCATGGCGCAACGCAAACGGCGAGCCCATCACCTGCGCGCCCCGACGATGCCTGACATTACTGTTTATACGTTTGATGGAGGCCTATGCGAATGCCGAGCATGTATTCACCTGGCTCAACACCAACGGTCATACTCGGGAGCGCCTTGCTCATGTATATCGTCCATCACGACGACAATCTATAAAACATCCTAGCTAGAGAGGGTACTATGGTACGGAGTATGTGCTATCGTGAGCGACCGATCATAGTGCCACTGCACACGAGTGTATCTGATCGATTCATCCATTATTCATAAGTTATGCATGGTTGTGTGGTGTCTAATGGTGGTCATCGAAGTCTAGCTGGCGACAAGAGCGGTTGCATGGACGTATGGTTGTCAATACATGCCGCATATGCTTCAAAGGCTCGTCATCCATAAGTTCACATTTTACCACCACACCAGCGTCTGACCGCCCTGGCCTACTCAAACCCCTTCCATCGCTAGCGCGTGCTTCTTGCTTGAAACGGTCACTGTCTCTCTAGAATGTCAATTCCGCATTCACCATACTTAACTACAGGTGCAGTTGGTGTGTCACTGACATGCGGGCCAGATGCCCGTTGGGCCCACATGTTAGTAACACAACACAACTGCAGTTAAGTCACTAAAGCAGCGTCTGCATTCACGCCCAACGAACCTACTCCGGCGCCATCCATCCATCCGTCTGCCGCGGCTCATTGCCATTCGACCGCTATATTAACTTGAGCCCCAGCTCCCAGCCATAGCCAAAGACCCACACTCATTCTCCTCCAGTCCCTTCCTTCTGTCGGCACCACTCCAACCATGGCCTCCTGGCGCTCCAAAGCTCTCTTGGACGTACTATCGCAGGAGCAGACGAAGGACATCGGCGGCTCCGCTCCAGGCGCGCTCCAAAGCTCTCTTCAATGTACTGTCATAGGAGCAGACGAAGGAGATCACCGGCACCCCGGCTGCCCTCCGCTGCCACAACCACGAAGTCGGCGCGCATGCGCGGGTGCAGCCGACAGTGAGGAAGAGTAGTACACGGTAGGTCGCCGCTGCTCTGGTCCCAGGAAGGCCACCGCTACTCCACTCAGTCGACGCCAAGCTTGGTGGGGTAAACATCCATGGCCGATTTGCCGATTGACGCCGACGTGGAGTCGGAAATCTTCAGAACCATGTCTTCCAGAGGAGGAGGTTATCGAGGTGGATGAAGAGGAGGCAAAGGCAATGGACGGCTTTCTCGAGTTCATGGCCAGACATGGTGGTCGGTCCGGCGATCATTTAGATTAGGTTTACAGTAGTGAAAGGATCGAGAAGAGGTGTCTAGAGGGGTTTCATTAGACACTCAACACACAAAGTTGGCAGTTTTTAAGTTTTTCAAGTTTGGGTGGAGTTTAAGCATAAGTTTAACCATTCACAATACAAATCAAGCAAGCATGCAAAGAGTATATGAGCAGCGGAAAGTAAAGCATGCAACTTGCAAGAAAGTAAAGGGATGGGACTGGAGTGTGCAAACGCAATTGGAGACACGGATGTTTTTGTCGTGGTTCCGATAGGTGGTGCTATCGTACATCCATGTTGATGGAGACTTCAACCCACGAAGGGTAATGGCTGCGCGAGTCCACGGAGGGCTCCACCCATGAAGGGTCCATGAAGAAGAAACCTTGTCTATCCCACCATGGCCATAGCCCATGAAGGACTTGCCTCACTAGGGTAGATCTTCACGAAGTAGGCGATCTCCTTGCCTTTACAAACTCATTGGTTCACTCCACAATGTTGTTGGAGGCTCCCAAGTGACACCTAACCAATCTAGGAGACACCACTCTCCAAAAGGTAATAGATGGTGTGTTGATGATGAACTCCTTGCTCTTGTGCTTCAAATGATAGTCTCCCCAACACTCAACTCACTCTCATAGGATTGGATTTGGTGGAAAGATGATTTGAGTCGAAAGCAACTTGGGGAAGGCTAGAGATCAAGATTCATATGGTTGGATTGGAATATCTTGGTCTCAACACATGAGTAGGTGTCTCTCTCTCAGAAAATGAGTAGTGAAAGTGTAGGCACTATCTGATGGCTTTCCCCACGAATGAGGAGAGCGTGGAGGGGTATATATAGCCTCCACACAAAATCTAATCGTTACACACATTATACCAAACTCGGTGGGACCGGATCAGAAAAATCGGTCGGACCGATTTAGTACATATGTGATCGTTAGGCAATTTCTGTGGGACCGACATGTCATCTCGGTGGGACCGATATCATTAGGGTTAGGGCATAATGTAATCTCGGTTGGACCGATTACTCAAACTCGGTTGGACCGACTTTGGTAATAAGCTAACCAGAGAGTTGGTTGGGAAAGTCGGTGGGACCGATTCGCTCGTCTTGGTGGGACCGAAGCGTTACGAAAAGGAAACAGAGAGTTTGCATTGCAGACTCAGCGGGACCGATCGCTTATCTCGGTTAGACCGAAACGTTACAAAGGGAAACAGAGAGTTTATAATCCCATCTCGGTGAGACCGAGATCCCTGTTGGTGAGACCGAAAAGACTAGAGTTTCTCGCAGTGACTATGTCAAATGAACTCGATGGCGCCGGATGGATCGAATCGGTAGGGCCGAGTTTGACTTTTGGTTTGGGACATATGTGGATATGAGAAAGTGGTTGAGGGCTTTTGGAGCATATCACTAAGCATTTTGAGCAAGCAAGCCATTAAGCAACACCTCATCCCCTTTTAATAGTATTGGCTTTCCTATAGACTCAATGTGATCTTGGATCACTAAAATAGAAAATGTAGAGTCTTGGACTTTGAAGCTTGAGCCAATCTTTTATCCTTAGCATCTTGAAGGGGTTCCACATCCTCTTGTCCATGCCACTCCATTGCTGGACTTCTCTGAAATATACTAGATGAAAGTATTAGTCCAACAAGAGATATGTTGACATTAATTACCAAAATCACCCAGGGAGCACTTGTGCTTTCAAGTAGGTTTTAGTACGGTTTATGCGAAATATGTAATTAATTTCGGCCAGTTTGTAGGAAAAGTTTTTGAAATATAATGAATTTCATCCGGTTAATTTGAAATTTACTTTGTTTGCACGAATCTCGTTCGGTTAGTTCATATAGTTGTTGAAAGGTATGCGGGCAGCATCGGATGGCATCCACCAGTGTCCTCGGACAGATGCCGGTGTAAATTTGTGGGCCAGCGCTGGAGATGCCCTAACTATCATGCTATAATCGCTAACAGTGCTCCATTATTTGGCAGGGAATAGTTATCCCTCGATCAAAATCAGATCCCCGTGTTTCGCACTCCTCCCACGTAAGTGTGAAACTCTTGCTTACATAAAAATGGAGCAAGTGGAAGGCACTGTAGCACGTAATATCACTCAAACTAGCACGCCTAACGCGCGGGAAAGCACCGCCCTCGTCATTTTGTTCTAGATTTCTATTGATCGATCGCACAAAAATGTTACGCTTTGCAAGTTCTAAAGGAAAAGGCGTCACACTTACGACTTGTACGCGTCGCACCCCCGACAGTCTGACTCGCACACAGCTCACCAGAGGGGACACACGTTGTCTTGCAATTTCGCTGACATGTGGGACTGCAATTGAATAAACCGTCGATAGTCGAAATCTAATCGCTCGGCGGGCATCGGCTGAGAAGAGAGAGATGGGGGAGGGAGAAGAGATCACCCGCCCGCCGTGCGCGGACTCCAAGAAATATATGGTGATAATGCGAGGTGGGCCATGCGGGAGTCCCAAGCCCGCTCCCAAGCCCGCTTCTGACCACCCTGGCCCACCAGAACCCCCCACCTCCCCACGCACGCTCCCCCCTCAGACGCCAGCTGCCCACCGCATGCATGCATAGCAAGTAGTACCAGTAAAATACTAGGCTATAAGCCTTCTTATGTGGAGGAGAGAGAGGCATTGACAAAGTCAAGGAGTGGGCTCTGCAAGAGCCCGTCTCTACACATGCTCCTAGGTATAAAAAAACTAATTCTAAAAAAAGAGGCATAAAAAATAATTGTATCTAAAAAAAGAAAGGTAAAAAATATTTGAGACGAAATAGATAGAGAGAAAGTGAGAAAAAGTTGTAACCTTATAGCCAACCTTATAGTCAACAGTATGGTAGTATTACATGACGAAGGAGGGAGTGGTGCACATGCCAAGTTCACTGGGCTGCCGTGTTTCACACTCCTCCGTCGAACAGTGAAGACAATAGATTTTATCAAAAATAAGCAATGAATACTCGTTGCTCGTCCTCTGTATCAGAAAGAATACTTTCATTTGCCAACATGTGTGGGACGTCGACCATCCTGGTCCACCTGCCATGCACAAAGTTATCCTGGTCTACACCAGTAGTATCACAGGCCTAACCTTTCCCACTGTAAGTTGGTCGGACGAAGGAACCATCATGACTTCGTTGAATTCTGCTTCTTGAAGAAAACTTACTCTACCCACAATACGGCTACCACACGCGTGGATGGCACTGTACTACGTCATATCACTGAAACCCACTAGGCCAAACTAGCCTGCCTAGGTCATTTATTTTGGAACGGAGGGAGTACATTTCTGTACTGCTATTATTTTGTGTTGTACGTCTCTGTACTTTTGCTACGATTTTCCTACCCTATGAACCAAATGAGGCCTGAATGTATCCGTGTCGACAAAGCCTACAATTTTAGGAGCTTGGGCTATTGGCCGATCGACGACGAATAAGTATAAGCATACCACGAGCTCATCAGCTGTCGGATGTTGGGTTCTGGCAGACCCTTAAGGTTCGAACTCTGGGATGCGCTTGAAGATCTTCCCCCTACCACTCCACGTCCGATCGCCTCATGAGAATCTAAGCTAAACGATGAGCAACACGAGGGACACAAGATTTATACTGGTTCGGGCTACCGTTGTGGTGTAATACCCTACTCCAGTGTGTGGTGTGGTGGATTGCCTCAGGGGCTGATGATGAACAGTACAAGGAAGAACTGCCACGCGAGAGGTGTTCTTGAGCTGATGTGGTATTCTACTTGTTGAAGGATCCGATCCCCTCCCATTGTGGTGGCTATCCCTATTTATAGAGGCTCTGGTCCTCTTCCCAAATATTGAGCGGGAAGGGCGTCAACAACGGCCATTTTGAAGGGGAACATCTAGTACAAGTTATCCTGACTAAAGTTGGTCTTCGGCTGCCAAAGGCACTGATGATGACGCCATCTTGGGCTCCACGGTGACCTCCGTCCTGCCGCTCTGCTGGTCTTGGTCTCGTTGCACTGAAATGGCAACCTTTGCCTGATGCCTCGGCACTCCACGCCCGTGCTTGCCCCCTTTGCACCAAAGAGGAAACAAGGACACTGCGCGGGCCGGTGCCTGCCTGGCGCCCGCCTGGTCTCGATCGTCACGGCTTGCGTCACGAGTACCTCGCGAGGTATCCCCGCATTGATCTATCCGCCTCCTCGCGAGCCTGCCTGGCGAGGCCGATCCCGAGGAAGTCTTGTGTCGTCCGCTCCGCGAGGCTTGGCCCCTCGCGAGGGTCTTGAGTCTTGCGCTGATGAAGATGGGTCGTACTGGTCCACCACTCAAGCCACGCCGCAGGCCGCAGGCAGGCAAGTCTGGGGACCCCCGTTCCCAAAACACCGACAGTAGCCCCTGGGCCCAAGGCGTGCTCGGACTTGGCTTAGCAGTGAAGCGAAGGGGCAAGTGCGGAGCGCCGTGGGCCCCATCAGCCTACGGCCTTGGGCGCCATGTGGCGGTTGATTGGACGTGGGCGCCTCCGCTTCCCCATGCTGCCTCGGCAACTGCCCGACTTGACAAGTCCCTGCATGCAGAAATGAGTCATGATTACCTATGATTGTGGAGGCCGACGGTTGGCCTCCTCCGGACTATATGTACGGACGGGCGAGAGCCCCCACAGTCCATCCCTTTCTGCTTCACTCCTTCTTCCTCGCCCTTGCTCCACTTTACACCAATGGCGCCGATCCGCCAGTTTTCAGCAGAAGGGAAGGGGAAGGCCCCCCGAGAGGGTCACGACCCGCTTCCGCCAAAGAAGCGGCTGGTCCCCGGCCGCCGCAACGTGGTCGCATGGCAGGAGATGTCGAGGCCCTGGTACGAGCGGCCGTCGACTGGGTTTCCGCTGCCCTTGTACACCAGAGCCGAGAGCCTTGGAGAAGAAGACGCCGAGCGGCACCGCCGGCGCCACCAGCGACGCCGGCGAGTCACGGTGGTGCACGTCGTTGCCCCTGGGGTCCATGCCGAGGGCTCTTCTCGCGAGCTTGTGCTTAATGCCGCTATGCCTCCATGCTCTTGGATTCGCCTTCCTCCCTCCTTCGCCTTTGATATGCCGCTGAGGGGGCCTCTGGAGCTCTGGCTGCAGCATGCCGACTGCAGTGCCCTTGCGACTGGAGCGGAGGTCGAGGTTGTCGCTCCGGGCAAGGTCTACATGACCGGGGCTGGGGCGAGATCGCCCGGGTCTGCCGGACAGGGGGTGCCCTCATAATTCATATTGAATTTGATGGCGCCTCCTTGATGTTCTTCAAGGTCTTCGACGTGGAAGGACGTCGACTGGAGTGTTGTCCCAAGGAAGGCGGCTGGGGCATCGAAGTGGCGAGGGCCAGGCCTGCCAACTGCTTCCCCACTAGCTCCTCTGGTAGCAGCGGAGAAACTGGAGGGTCCAGCGAATCTCCTGAGCTTCTCGTGACTCTGGAGAGGAGCGACGATAGCTACGAGCCCCCGAGCTCGTGCCGCGCTCATAGCAGGGCAGCTGCATCAGGCCGCCGACGCCACTGATCTGGATGGGGTTGGCGCCGGCGCTTGATGGCCCACTGTTGATGATGGCGTCTCCTATGGTGGTGCGCGTAGTTAGCATTCCTTAGGATTAGCACCTTTTGTTCCCTGCGAGGAATCGAAGAAACACCCCACGGGGGTATGTAAGGCGTCTGCCATGTCTTTTGTGAATATTATCCTTATTATGGAGCGATGTGAGATGCTTGTCCTGTCTCGGCTCGGATCCCCCTTTCTGTCCTCATGAAGGCTTGGTGCTCTACACCGACAGGTCCTGGTCCCCAGGCAGGCTTCAACCGTCGCTGGTATGCCAGGTCGTGATGCCGTGGTCAAGGCCAGGAGGTGAGCGGCCCAAGGTCCAGTAAGATCCCCCGAGGCGCGATGCTCGGGAGGTCCCCTTTAGCGCTCAAGCTGCCTCCGCTGGGCTAGAAAGGAAGGCAACGTCGCCATGACAGAGCTGCACTAGGCAAGGGTTTGCGTCGCATTGATTTAGCTTTTCCAGGGGCGTGACTTATCTCATGAGCTTGGAGTAGTTCTTCGGCGAGGTGCCGGGCCTGCGCGCCGGCAGCTGGGGTGTCGCTGGGTTGGGTCCTCGTGAGCTTCTCCCCTCTTCCCCGCACTTTCCTTCATGCTCTACGTCCTCAGGTCCCGGCCCTCGAGCGAGCTCAGCCGCCGCTGGTATGACAGGTCGCGATGCCGTGGGTCAAGGCCAGGGGGTGAGGGATGGAGAGCCAGTAAGAGCCCCTGAGTCGCGATGCTCAGGCGCCCCCTTTTAACGTGCAAGCGGATCGCACGGGAGAGAGAGAGAGGGAGCTCACGACGCCCCCCACGCTACTCCTTAGGTGGATCCTATTCACCAGCACGAGGAAAACAAGGACTGCCATTACGGTTGCGAGCCAGCCATTGATTGCTCCGAGGGAGTGATTGAGGCATTGAGGGCCTGGTGAGGTAGCGCCTTGTGGGGCTGCCGCGGCTAGAGCTTGACCACTTAGATTTGTCGATGTTGCAGGGACGGACCCCTGCGCAAGCGTCGTGCCAGAGTGAGCGGCTCCAAAGGTAGGTGTCAATCGAGCAGGCAATTATCTCAAGCAGACTAAACATGAAGAAGCAAATCAACTTAGATAGATGCAGAGAAAGGCACACGCCACTGGGTCAGGCCCAAGCGGCTTGGGGATGATGCAGCCCGAGGGGCACCCCCAGCAAGGTAAGCTGAAGGCATGAGCAAAATGGATACATGCCGCGAGGGTAGACCCACGCGACCTGGGAATGATGCAGCCCTGAGGGCACTCCCAGCTGAAACGAAACTTGAGAGAAGACACCTGATACCATTGCAGAGCGAGTGTCGGAGTAGCTGACAGTGCGTGGTGAAGAAGCCAATCCTCACAAGCCCTAGGAGCCCCAAGCCTCGGGAGGCTCAGGAGGTCCGGGCGGCTCGGCGAGGTCCATCTCCGTTTCCTCCGGGAGTGCATGGTGCTTGGCCACCTGAGCTTCTAGAATGCTCCTCATTAGGCACTGGTGAGCAGAAGCTGTGTTTGGTAGGCCAAAGGGCATGCGAACGTAGCTGTGCGGTGGACCCTCGCAACGCCCCACGCGCGAAGGCCAGAAGCGGTCTTGCGATGCGATCTGATTGAGCCCTGGGTAGTCGATGCAGACGCGCAGCCTGCCATCCTCACCTGGATGGGGAGCTACGCTGGGCAGGCGGTGGTTGCCATGCATGAATCTCGATTCCTGCAACTCTTGAGCGACCTTGGTGATGAACTCCCGAGGGTTGGGCCTTCCTTTCCTTACACCTTCCTGAGGGAAACGTGCCGTGAAGCACGCCTCCAAGTGGTGCCCGTGCGCCTCCCTCGTGATCTTGGAAAAGTCAGTGGCTCCCCAAGAGAGAGCCCCCGAGCCTTGCCCGAGGAGGGCGCCGAGCGCGCCTCCCTATGCAACGGAGGGTGTTGCCCCTTGGATGGGCGCAGGTCCTGATGTGGCGCCTCCGGAGGTGCCTGCCTCCTGAGGCCTTGAGCCGGGTGATGTCTTCTTCTTCTTGGGAGCTGCTTCAAGAAGGTTTCCATTCTTGTTGTCTGGGTCCTCAATTGACGTGGCTTGGAAGGCGCGCTCAAGAGAGCACACCGCATCCTTCTCTTCACAGGGGACCGTGATGACCCCACCACTTCCTGGCATCTTGAGGATGTTGTAACCATGATGAGTCACTGCCATAAACTTGGCCAGAGCGGGATACCCAAGGATGGCGTTGTATGGCAGGCGAATGTGGGCGACGTCAAAGTCAATGAGCTCGGTATGGTAGTTCTTGCGCTGCCCAAAGGTGACAGGGAGGCGGACCTGCCCTATCAGGACAGTGGAACCATCAGTGACTCTCAAGAAAGGCTTGGTTGGTTGAAGCTGATCGTATGGCACTTGGAGATTGTTGAACGTCTCGATGGACAGGATGTTGAGCCCTGCCCCACCGTCGATGAGGGTCCTGGTAACTTGCACATTGCCATTGGGTATCGGGAGGACACTGGCCATTGCCGCGCACTTGAGATGACCACTAAGCTGAACGTGATGGCGCACGCAGACCACCTGAGAGGGCGCTTGGCATCAAGCATGGGGAGGACTGCATTCACCTTGTAAGCAAACTGCTTGAAGATGCGCTGAGAGGCTGGGGCCTGGGCACCGCCCAAGATGCAAGCGATTGCACGCGGCTCCCGGAAGCCCCCAGCCCCCTCGTCCTGATGATGGTCGTCATTCCTTCTTGGTGGTGGTGGCAGAGGACGAAGCCCTGTGTTGCCTTGCGGGCGATCCTCATGAGGTTGATCCCTCCAAGCCCCCTTGCAAGGCTGGTCCTGCCAGCGGTCCTCGCGAGGCCGGTCACGCCACCCTTGGCGAGGAGCACGGTCGTCCCATCATCCTCCACCTCTTCCTCCGCCTCGACCGTATCCCCGATCGTTGCGCTCGGGGCGTTGACCGACATGGCCTTCTCGCATGGCCCTGAGCTCTTGGCATTTGTTGGTGTTGTGGGTATGGAGATCGTGGTACACACAGTACCGGCTGCCCTTGGACGACTCCAGCTGGTCCCTGCCGCACTTCAAGTCCGGCTCCGCTGCGAGCACAGCTGCTCCCTTGCGCTTCACATCCTTGGCCTTGGCTTTCTTCTCTTCTGGATCTGCAACCGGGAGCTCGAGAAGGGAAAGGCGTCCCTCCTCAGCCCTTGCGCACTTGGTCGCCAGGTTGAACAACTCCAATGACGTGCATAGATCTTTGTGGATTGCCAGTTCCTCCTTCATCTTGACGTCGCGGACGCCATCAGAGAACACCGAGATGATGGCCTCCTCAGTCACCTTGGGAATCTTGAGGCGAGCGTTCTTGAAGCGCTTGATTTACTTCTGCAAGGTCTCCCCGAGTTGCTGCTTGATGCGGCGCAGGTCACCCACGGCCGGCGGACGGTCATGAGTGCCCTGAAAGTTGGCGATGAAGCGAGTGCGCATCTTGTCCCAGGAGGAGATCATGCCAGGGGGCAGGTTCAGGAGCCAGGTGTGGGCACCGTCCTTGAGTGCCATGGGAACTAAGTTTGCCATGACCTTTTCGTCCCCATTGGCGGCTTCGATGCCCAGCTCGTAGAGCTGCAGGAACTCCGCGGGGTTGGCAGTGCCGTCGTAGCGAGGAGGCAGGTCAGGTTTGAACTTGCCCGGCCAAGCGACACTGCGTAGCTCGGTGGTGAAGGCGCGACAGCCTGTGGTGGCCACCGGAGCTCTCTGCTGCTGCGGGGCTTGCTCCTGGGGATTCCCGCGCGCCGCTGCCTAGAGCAGCGCGAGGTCTTGACATGCTGGCATAGGGATGCGGTCATGGCGCACCGGTGCCGGGAGCACGCGAGCACCTTCTTGGGGATGAGGGATTTCTTGGCAGCTCCTTTCTTGTCGCGCGGGCGCTGGACGCGGTGGATTTCGTCCTGGGGCCGTGCAACTTGGAGCCAGGGCACCTTCCTGGGGAGGAGGTGGCGGAGGCACCTCCTTCGCTGCACCACCCACGCAGGACGGAGGGTGAGGTAGCGGCAGCGAGAGGGACGGTGCAGGGGAGCCCCCTGCGGCGCTGACGAGGTCGGTGATGCGAGCGAGCCACTCCTCATAGAGGTCGTCGACGGGACGGAGTGCAGGAGCTCACGCGCCAGGAGAAACGCACGTGCGCGTCCGTGGGGGCGTGACGGGCGTGGGACGAGAACCAGCTGGAGTCAGCGATGGGGTGGCGGTGCGACCTTCCTGCCGCACCGAAGGATGCAGCAACGAGGTCTGCTGCTCGTTCGCCGTCGGGCCGGTGGTGGTGTTGGCAGCAGGCGACGGGGAACGATGGGGACATCCGCTGACGGGAGCCATCTTGGCGACGCGGGCGGCGAGAGCAGCCCGACACTTGGGGCAAGCCCGGCAAGCGTCAGCCATGGACACGACGGGTGATCGAACACAGAACAGCGGAAGAAAGATTCCGGCGCACCCCTACCTGGCGCGCCAAATGTCGAATGTTGGGTTCCGGCAGACCCTTAAGGTTCGAACTCTGGGGTGTGCGCGAAGATCTTCCCCCTACCACTCCACGTCCGATCGCCTCGCGAGAACCTAAGCTAAACGATGAGCAACACGAGGGACACAAGATTTATACTGTTTTGGGCCACCATTGTGGTGTAATACCCTACTCCAGTGTGTGGTGCGGTGGATTGCCTCAGGGGCTGGTGATGAACAGTACAGAGAAGAACTGCCTCGCTTCTTGAGCTGATGTGGTGCTCTACTTGTTGAAGGATCCGATCTCCTCCTACTGTGGTGGTTATCCCTTTTTATAGAGGCCCTGGTCCTCTTCCCAAATATTGAGTGGGAAGGGCGCCAACAACGGCCATTTTGAAGGGGAACATCTAGTACAAGTTATCTTGACTAAAGTTGGTCTTCGGCTGCCAAAGGCACTGGCGATGACGCCGTCTTGGGCTCCACGATGACCTCCATCCTGCCGCTCTGCTGCTCTTGGTCTCGTTGCACTGAAATGGAAACCTTTGCCTGATGCCTCAGTAGTCCACGCCTGTGCTTTCCCCCTTTGCACCAAAGAGGAAACAAGGACACTGCATGGGTCGGCGCCTGCATGGCGCCTGCCTGGTCTCGATCATCACGGCTTGCGTCACGAGTATCTCACGAGGTACGCCTGCCTTGATCTCTCTGCCTCCTCGCGAGCCTACCTGGCGAGGCCGCTCCTGAGGATGTCTTGTGTCATCCGCCCCGCGAGGCTTGGCCCCTTGCGAGGGTCTTGAGTCTTGCGCTGATGAAGATGGGCCATACTGGGCCACCACTCGAGCCACGCCGCAGGCCGCAGGCAGGCAAGTCTGGGGACCCCCGTTCCCAGAACACCGACATCAGCCCCAACGTTTCTCTTCGGTGAGTGTTTTGCAAGTACTATAGCTCACACAGTATCTAGCCTACTAACACCAAGAATCATCAAACAGGCCCTGCTGATATGATAAACAGTTCAAACTTACATCTAAGCATGCCATATATTACATCAAAAGTAGGTGAGGATACATCTGTTTCCATAACTCAGAGAGGGTTCGCATGATTCACTATCAAACAAAAGTAGCAAGTACCGCCCACACAAGACAGTGCACTAGCCCTAAGATGGTTTGATAACATGCATCATTCTGGTAATTAAACACATGGCAATGCAAACTACCATGAAGGATTAGCGCGACCAACTATTTCTTGTCATCGATCTCTCGGGCAATGACCACGACATGGACAATGGCATGGGAATCGTTCTCTGGGGCGATGTCCACAGGACTGACCGTGACATCAGAATCGATCTCTGGGGCGATGTCCACAGGATGGACAACGGCATCGAAATCAATCTCCGGGGAGATGTCAACAGGACGGACCGCGACATCAAAAACAATCTTTGGGGCATTGTCCACAGGACGGGCCGCGACATCGGAATCATCAAGGACGTCCACCAGCACCTACACAACCCTAACATATTAGCAAGCACACTGCAAACAATCAAAAACCACAACTATGGTAAGCCATTTTTTTACCTTGTGCAGCTCACCGAGGGATCCCATCCCTCCGGGGGCCATCTCCTCGTCCTCAATGGGGGCCATCACCTTGCCAGGGGAATACTGCTTCTCAATGGCGGCTATCTCCTCAAACTCGGCCTTGAGCCTCGCATAGGTGACCATTAGAGTTTCTGGGGTAGGCACGGTGGGGCCCATGCTGTTCTTCCAACTTTCTTTGAGGAGTTTGTCCGCCAACGTCGTCAACTCTTTGGCCAGTGCTTGTTTCTTGGAGTTCTTCGTCTCCATGGGTTGGCCCGCCAACATGGTCAACTCGTTGGTTGGTGCTCGCTTCCTGGAGATCGCTGTCTCCAGTGGGTTGTCAGCTGGAAAATCTTTGCCTAGTGCTCCAGGATCCATCAATGAACTGACAAACAAAAAGCAATCGAAAGGAAACCATAATCGCAATGAAAACGGGAAAATAATAGGCTGTGAGAATCGGTCAGTGCTTCACAAAAAGAAGATTCTTGGAATGAAAATATAGCAATATAATGTGATTCGCCCACCTTTCCTTCGTCGGTACAGAAAAAAAATGGCAGAAGTGAGTAGCATGGAGTGAGGTTTTCTTCAAGAAAGGGGAGAAAGGGCTTCAACGAGCATTCCAGTGAAATGATGGTTGCTTCGTCCAGTTCAACTTCTAGGCCACTTTACCACTGCTGGTAAAGGTGTGGGTTTTGTGATATGACGGGTCATGATGGCCACACCGGGGTGACCGGTGAGTCTCGACTGTAGAACCTCACTGTGATTTGGTGGATGGCACGCGGGCCCGGATGCTTTGATGTCCCACATGTAGATAGAGCGGCTAGTCATATAGGAGTGCTCAATATTGTGCACTGCGACCAAGGCGGAGAGGAAAATGAGAAAACTACGTAATTAATGCATGAGTTTAATTAGGGTAGTTTTGTAAAGTATGAGATACATTCCTCCAATCACAAAATTCCTTGGTTGATGAGAATTGAGATTTGAGCCCTATAAACATGAAGGGAGGGAGTACTGCACGCGGTGTAGTCTAGTTGCTTGTTGAACTCTCTAGAAAGGCAAATACTCCTTCCCAGTTTACATGGCTATACTAGCAAGTACTAGTACTACAATAGTGGGCTCAAATAGCAATTTTGTCTCATGCAAGAGACTGGCTATATGCATGCTCCAAGGCACAGCACCACGCCCCACCCCTACACAAAGACTGCCACGCGAGCGTTTGCAACTGCCACGTTCGGGTTGCGCTTGGATCTTCGCCTCTTCGAGAAGACGAACAATGATGTTACTACTACTTATACAGTATCGAATCCACTGCTGCATGTCTGTCAACCTCGTGCGGGAGGGATAGCGTGTAGCGAAAGCATCTACTAGTCCTGCCAGCCACCACGATCATGCACGAGGGAGGGACACAGCTTCATTGACTTACTGTTCCTGCCTCGGCGTCTATGACAAGCGGGCCCAACAGGTGGGTTGCCCACCTGTCATGTAGCCAAAGGAAGGTGCAGTTAAGGTACCGGAGCTCAGTCCGCGAGGGAGAGGGTGTTGTAGTAATCAAACTTCTCGGTCTTGTACGAGTTGACACGACACATCAAAGCACTGCACTCCATATATTTCAATAATTTGCATTTACCGATGCATTAATTATGCAACACATCAAAGCACTACACTTGATATAAGTCTTTTTAGACATTTCAAATGGAGTACAACATACAAATGTATGTAGACATATTTTAGGGTGTAGATTCACTCATTTTGCTTCGTATGTAGTCACTTGTTGCAATCTCTAAAAAGACTTATATTTGTAAATGGAGGGAGTACAACGCATGCATGCATGCCGTGACTTTCCTTTTGATACTTGCATGTGTTGATTTTAAGCACCTTGCCAAATTTTGACTATAAATTTAAGTAACCAAATGTTCATGCGTCACAAAAAATTACGGGGCTGTTTGGATTGTGACTATGTTTGTCTTATGTTGCCACATTATTTTTCACACACTTGCCTAACTTGAGTTGCTCAAATTGTTAGACACACTTTGGCTTGCCTAAGGGAATCTTGCCACACTTTTTGTGTCTATGACATGTGGGGTTCACTGGTAATAAAAAATTCTTGTCTTAGGTGTGGCTAATAAAAAAGACTTATTTTTAGGAACAGAGGTTGTAGAAAATATAAATAATAATGCATGTTGGGGCAACCCACGTTTCCTATAATTTTAGCCGTGGGATTGTTCACAATTTTTACGAGGGGGTGGTTGTTCATTTAATGGAGGGACTTGTACCAGACTTGAAGATACAAAGTGCGACCTGGCACACCGTAACACCACTTGGAATAAGCATGTAGCTATCTCAAAAAGCAATGAACAACTAAAAAACGGCGACCTATCACGTACACAATTTTAAACGATTGTTTTGATGGAGTGAAAAAGGAAAACTACCCCACTACGTATATATAGGCCGGAGCCTCCGCACTTGCTTGCTAGGGTTGCTCTATTCACACAAACTCATCCTCTCCAGATCTAAACAAGATAGCGGTGGTAACACTGTCTTCTCCCTTCAAAAAACACTATCTTCCTATCCTCACCGCTGGTTACAGATCCGAATGTATCCCCCTCCGCTGGTGATGGGGAGGAGGGGAAGCGTTTAGGCCATCGTCGATAGTGAGGGAGGAGACCCACTGCCGGCTGCACCGTTATCTCTGGTCAAGCGTCGGCGCGGGAGGTCCTCCAATCCCTTCGTCGTAGCCCTAGTGTGGGCGGATCTAGCCTCCCGTTGCCCACCTATCCACATCCTGACAACCTTCAGGTATATCTTCCTTCGAAACTGCCTTAGCCCTACTTCCCCAGCTCGCTACGTCGCTGCATGTGCATCATTTTCTACCTCTCAGCCCCTCTCGATTGGATGGTCCAACGTCACCTATTTTTCTTCTTCTATTGTTAGAGGTAAAGCTACTTCATGGAGTCGAAGCTTGTACTTGGTTCAAACAAGAAATAAAGTGGGGGTGGGGGAATTTAGTATGTACATCGGACTTGGTACAAATAGGAAGGAAAGGGGGGTGAAAGTAGTACAAACTGGTCATCCAACCAGTCTCTTGGTCGGAAAGGGAAATATAGGGGTAACGCTGTACACAGTGGTATGACCAGGACTAGATTTGCTATCCACACATAGGAGTAGGTGGCTAGAGTGAACAAAAATGGGACCAACCCAGATATGTTTCTTGGATGTTTGTTTCTCGGGGCAACAAACTATGAATCACCACTTTATGCCCCTGTTTAGGTACATGGTGCTGGACTGCTGGTGCACCCAATGTCCCATGCCCTTATACGAAATATTTAGCTGTTTTTAATCTAATGCCCCTAGTAAAATGAAGTCATGGCACTGTTATAAGCCATGACAAGTTTAGCCAAATGTTTTTGCCTGTAATTGTTTGAGACTCTACTTGTTTCCTCTGTAGCTTTTTGTGCAAATAGGGATATCCATTTCACCTGGTTGCTGTTGTGACCTTTTGGTGCACTGCACAAAACACTTCTTAAAAGAAGTGACTTTTGTGTTGTTTAACTGGAATGTCAGAATGGAACAGTTGGTTCATTTCGGTGGAACTGCACAAAGGGAGATCTGTTTTCCAATCCTCATCATCTGTATTGGCATCATAACCTTCCTTTAGGTAAGAATGATATTTAATGCATGTGTTCATCTCTATTTTGCGACTGCCATGAGGAAATAATGCTATTTTTACTAGTACACTTGTACTCCCTCACTGACAAAACCAATTCTGAAATAGAAGGCCAATCATGTACTTGGTTTCACCAACTGGTGAGGAGAAAGAGAAACAGAGCATGAAGAGGAAGAAGAAGAAGAATAAATAGTGCCAAGGTGATCTTGCTGAAGCTAGAGGCCTCAGTCGAAGCCATTCAAGGGCTCCGACAACGACTACCTTACACGTGAGACGATCCTCCAGGGAGCCCTTCCACTTCTGCTATCTCGCTTAATTAATTAGGAGTACCACTAATTTATTGCTGCCTAATTTTCCTGTTGGAGTTAAACAAATCTTTAGTAGCACCCTATGCTGAATCGTGTACGTGTGTATGTTTGTCTATGGAGGTGAATCATGTGGTGGAGCAGGGAGGGAATATTATTAGTGTCATGACATAATAGTGCTATTGTTTTGCATGTCAATTTATTGCCATTGGTTCAAGAGGCAATGTTTTTATATTGTCGATCATGAATTTGATGCTACTGTTAGAGTAATATGCTAATGTCTTTCTATCCTTTCTCACTAAGCTAATGAAGGTTTCACCTTGTTCCTACTTGTGCAAACAGGGATCATGTTGTGCCAATCATACATTTTAGTGGAACTACACAAGACAATACAATGAACTGTATCCCAGCCAGTGCTTTAACTCTGCTGGAAATTCTTGATAATCTTTCGATATAATCTCAGAACTAGTAAACAAGAGTGATTTCAACCATACATTCGAAGTGCACAAAAATATATACTATTGAGTGATTCCAGTGAGTGCTTTATCATCTCTTATGGGACTACATGAATAGCTCTTTTCCTCAGGTTGGTACGGGCCTGTGGCCTTCATCCATATTAGTTTGTTGTCATCTCTATTTGTATCGTGCTACTGTCATGAGAAACTCCTTTATCTTTGCACGTTAAACTTTTGCAACCTATGATACATGACAATGCTTTGAGTGTTGAGCTAATTGGCACTGATTAAATAAACTAATACCTCTCTTTAAGCAAGACTACTATGTTGCTAACTTTACCCATTAAGATAATGAGGGTGCTTCTATTTGTTAGTATATGTTTTATTAACTAGTCCCACTATTACAGTAATCTCACTCTCTCAATATATGTGCCAACAGGGATGCTCGATTTTGGTGGAACTGCACAAAAACTTTGGGTGCTTCATTGCCTCGACAACTTCTGTCCTTTCCTATCAGTCGCTAATCTGGGCCTGCTTTCTTCCTTTGCTGTTAGTTGCTTCGCTTATCTCGGCTTCCAGTCAAAGGAAATAGTAATTGATATGCTACCTCACACAGGTTGGTACTGGTCTTTATCCTGATTGTTGTGCTTTTCATGTATTGGTAATTTGGTATTGTGCTACTATTTGCCGATTTTATAAAGGAGTAACTTGGAGCCTGAACTCGCAGGCAAATCATTGCATTGGGTGATTTCAGTAGAACTACACAAAAAGATCAGATGGACAGATACTTATGTTGCTGCTATGTACTCCAAAGTTCACTCAGACAAGCATCGATGTTCACAAGAAGTGCCTATATTCGTTCGAGCATCAACCGACGTCAACCAGTTGTCAAACTCCAAGTATTAGGAGAGTGAATGCCAAAAATATTGCTTGGCGCATAGCCCAGAAAAACACAGTCCAGTCTTTGGTCCAAATTTGTGCCTTTTGGTTATCAGCAGATATGGTAGCAAACTGTATGGCATGGAGTCTAAAGATTCCAAACAAGTTGTTGACGCATATATTCATCTGGCACTTAATCAGTCTGCATGCCAGGGATGCTCCATTTAGATGAACTGCACAAAAAATTTGGGTGGTTCATTTTCTCAACCGCCTCCTTTCTTATCTACAATGTAAAATTTTGGTGAGCTACAGGACCAAGATGAGCCAGTAAACTAGTTGGATGAAAGTAGTGGCCAAGTTGCTCAAACCTCCCTCGGCACGAGGCCACTATTTGAGGATAAACGTACAAGCAAAGTTTAGATTTTCGGTGCTGCCTCTTATGTACTCGAAAGTTTACTCGTACAAGCATTAATTTTAGCAAGAAGTACCTCAACTGAACACCATTTACCAGTCTGTACCCTAGGTAATTAAAGTTCGTCCATGGATCATATTGGCTATAATCTCAATCATTTGGATGCATAAACATACTGAACATGTGTATATCTGAATCTTTTTGTGAATTATCTATGAATATTGTCGTGTGATCTATCAATCATTTGGATGCATAGACATGCTGAACTTGTGTATATATGAATCTTTTGAGTTATTGATTGTGAATGTTGGCTATGAATATGAACATGTCCTGTGAACCTGAGTTTGATACGAATGTTTACCTTTTCTATTGTACTTGTGTGTGAACTTGTTAGTATGCCTATTGTGGGATATGTGACATGTGGGTGTCAACGGCACACCTTCCCAAGAAGAATTGCACCTGCTTTGTTAGGGTAGCAATGATGCATCAGCTCTTTTTAATCTTTTTGCTCTATCTTCCCCCTCCCCCGCTCAACCCATGCCATAATGTTTTCGGCCTCAAAACAAACGTAGTACTGCGTTGTTTTTGGGGCTTGATAAAAAATCAAGTGCTGGTTTCTGTAGGTTGGCCCACCCAGCAAATGGGCTGCTAGTGCACCACGGGCTGGGATGCTAAAAATACAAGTTGTATGGTGGAGAGGCAAGTAAAAAAACGCCATCAGAGCCATCCACTGAAGAAAAAAAATCACTCCTGATGTGCTTCTTCAGTCGTGCCGCCGGCCCCCTCTTTAATCCAGTTCGCTCGGGGATCTAGCTGGTATCATTTTTTTCCAGAGGGCGAACAAGTATCAGCTAGGCCTAGGTTTTGTATTTTAACATGCATAGCCCATGACATACGGAGACAGTTGTTTCAACTTATTTTTTGAGGTCCATACCGTCCTATGGGCTTTTTCTTACAGATCGGTAGCCTAATGTATTTTTTTAATAAAACGCAGGTCTCTGTTCTATTTATCTATACATAAGACTAATAATGCTCTGTCGAGTTTATGTTTTCCCTTCTAACCACATTATATATTTATATTATTACTATTATCGTATATTTTATAAAGACTTATATATACATTATAAAAACATCCCACATGTTATTAACTTAAAAAAGTAAATGTTTAACAAAAGTTTGCAAAGAAAATCCTGGTTGTTTTTGACTCACAGGCAAGGAAAATCCTGGTGATTGCGTACAAAAGCTTGCGAAGATTTTAAGGACCAATATAATAATAACACGCTCATTTTTATTTTGAGCAATAACTCGCTAATTTGTTAATTTTATATATATATAATGTGCCTCTCTAGTTTATTTTTTTGATATTAATTGCTCCTTCTAACATAACATTATATATATAACGAGCCCAAATAATTCATGTATTTCAAGGAAGTGCAAATGGGCTGGGATTTCTTAGAAACTATAAATGGGCCGCATTGACGCGAAATTATTTGTTCACCCAGCCCAACAAATGGATTGTACATTCAAACTGGCTACCCCAACCCAGGGATGTGCAAAACTAAATGCAGATGCAGCGGTTTCATGAGGAAGGAGGCATGCAACGGTGGGTGCAGTTTGCAGGGATCAACAAGGGATGTTTCTCGGAGCATCGGCCATTGTTGTTAAACATATAAGTGATCCAGTAACACTTGAGGCAATGACAATTAGGGAAGCTTTATCCCTATCAGCAGATCTATACGTCCAAAACATCCATGTGGCATCAGATTGCAAGGTGGTGGTAGATGATGTGAGGAATGGCACGTCGGCAGCTTATGGTTCAGTCATTAAGGAAATGTTTCCTCCCCCTGATAGCTGGGACCCACTGGTTGTATCTTCGCACGGAAGGAAGTGCCTCCTTGTTATGCGAAAACAATTATTCCTCCCATTGATAGCTGGGACCCGTCAGATTTGGTGGCTGACTTGTGGGCCTACTAAGCGGACGTGTACGCAGGGCTTTTGTCAACTTAATCAACGGATGATTCGAGCAGCTGGACCATTGGATGTCAATCCAACAGCCGTGCTCCTTCTCCAACCACTGTTCTTGCTCCTGTCTCCCGCGGGCGGCACCACGGCTGTGCTGCCGCGCACCTGAACTAGTCAAGTTTCCCACTCCTCTCCATCTCTGACTCCACTGCCGCGTCTTCCCCATCTCCGAGTCGTTCTAGTCTGGGGCCTCACCGTCGTCCACCAGCCTTGGTGCGCTCGGCATGGTGTGGTCAACATGGTCAACAACCGAGAGTCATCAGAAGATGACTGTACGTGAGAGGCTGACAGTGGGGATGCACCACGCCCATGGACGCATGCATGCAACAGAACGCGGCGTGGTCAACGTGGTCAAGGAACGACTTCCATTGGAAGAGTACTATACATGGAGAGGCTGATAGCTGGGTCCACGGCCGCAACAAGGAAGTGCCTCCTGATTACACGGAAAATAATGATTCCTCCACCTGACAGCAGGGACCCACCGGACGGGCCACCGTATTTCATGAAAAAACATTTCCCCCTGACTGCTGGGACCCACCAGCTACATCTTCGCACACAAGGAAGTGCGTCTGGGCAACAAAAAAACGATTCACCCCCTCACTGCTGGGACCCACCAGCTACATCTTCACACACAAGGAAGTGCGTCCATATTACAAGCAAGAAAAATGATTTGCCCCCTGACTGCTGGGACCCACCAGCTACATCTTCGCACGCAAGGAAGTGCCTTACAGTCGGGACCCACCTGGTCGAAGCGTACGTAGCGTTGTCATTCTGGTTGCAAACGTGTACGTACATATGCCGAGTCTTCCCTGGCTCCGTGTTGTTCCCTTCCTAGGCCTCGCTGTCGTCCACCGCCCTGGTGCTCTCGGCGCAGCATGGTCAACCTGGTTAACGACCGACATGCATCTGAAGTGGACTATACATGGAGAGGCTGACAGCTGGGTCCACGGCCGCACGCAAAGAAATGCCTCCTTATTACATGCAAATAATGAGTCCTCCACCTGACATTTGGGACCCACCGAAAGGGCCTCTGTATTTTGCGAAAAAAAATGTTAGCGCTGCTGACAGCTCAGACCCACCAGCTATATCTTCGCACGCAAGGAAGTGCCTCCTTATTACGCACAAAAAAAGAATACTCCCCCTGCTAGCTGGGACCCAATATAGTGGGAGGCTGACTTGTGGGCCTACTAAGTTGACGGGGACGGAGGGCTTTTTTAACTTAGTCAATATGCACGATTCTAGCTCCAGTGACCGTACAATGTGCATCCAACGGTCGTAGTGCTTCTTCAACCTCTGGTCTTCTTGCTCCAGCCGCCCAAAGCAGTGTCGGTCGCGCCGCCTGCTCCTGTCTCCCGTGGCTGGTTGTGCTGCCACGGAGGCCTCACCGCCCCCTACTACTCCCACTACTGGCCAGGCCATCCCTCCACTCACCCACACCCCCTGTTATTCTGCGGTGACGACAGCCTCACACCGCAGCCGAACCAGTGAACCCTCGTACTCCTCTCTGCATGGACATCCATTGCCGCGTCTTCCCCGGCTCCATGTCGTCTCCTTCCTAGGCCTCGCCGTCGTCCACCGCCGTGGTGCTCTTGGCGCAGCGTGGTCAATGTGGTCAACCACCGACTTCCATCAGAAGAGTACTGTACATGGAGAGGCTGATAGTTGGGTCCACGGCAGCCACAAGGAAGTGCCTGCTTATTACACGCAAAATAATTATTCCTCCACCTGATAGCGGGGAACCACCAGACGGGCCACCGTATTTCATGAAAAAACGTTTCGCCCCTGACTGCTGGGACCCACCAGCTACATCTTCGCATGAAAGGAAGTGCGTCCGGGCAAAAAAAAAACAATTCACCCCCCTGACTGCTGGGACCCACCAGCTACATCTTCGCATGCAAGGAAGTGCCTGCCAGTCGGGACCCACCTGGTCGAAGCGTACGTAGCATTGTCATTCTGGTCACGAACGTGTACGTACATACTGGTCGATGTAGAGGTGTGATACGTCTCCAACGTATCTATAATTTTTGATTGCTCCATGCTACTTTATCTACTGTTTTAGGCAATATTGGGCTTTATTATCCACTTTTATATTATTTTTGGGACTAACCTATTAACCGGAGGCCCAGCCCAGATTTGCTGTTTTATGCCTATTTCAGTGTTTCGAGGAAAAGGAATATCAGACGGAGTCAAAATGGAATGAAATCAACTGGAGAAGTTATTTTTCGAAGGAAACCCACCTGATGGACTTGAGAGCATAATTGGTTTGATGCCAACATTTGGCATTGCCAATATTTGGCAAGCCAACATTTGGCAACATCAAAAGTTGCCAAATGTTGGCAACTTTTTGTGTGGTTGATAAGAAAAGTTGGTAGCCAACCAATCGCTAGCCAAAATTTGGTATTTGCCAAATATTGGCATGCCAACTTTTGGCATCCAACCAATCATGCTCTGAACCCCATGTCAGAAGATACGGGAGGTTCTCACGAGGGAGGGGGGCGCGCCCTCCCCCCTGGGCGCAACCCCCTGCCTCGTGGGGCCCCCGTAGCTCCACCGACGTTCTCCATGCACCCATATATACCTATGTACCCCAAAACTTCCAGAACAGAAGATAGATCGGGAGTTCCGCCGCCACAAGCCTCTGTAGCCACCAAAAACCAATCGGGACCCTGTTCCGGCACCCTACCGGAGGGGATCCCATCACCGGAGGCCATCTTCATCATCCCGGTGCTATCCATGATGAGGAGGGAGTAGTTCACCCTCGGGGATGAGGGTATGTACTAGTAGCTATGTGTTTGATCTCTCTCTCTCGTGTTCTCTCTCGTGTTCCTCTATGGCACGATCTTGATGTATCCCAAGCTTTGCTATTGTAGTTGGATCTTATGATGTTTCTCCCCCTCTACTCTCTTGTGATGAATTGAGTTTCCCCTTTGAAGTTATCTTATCGGATTGAGTCTTTTATGAACACTTGATGTATGTCTTGCATGGGATAACCGTGGTGACAATGGGTTATTCTATTGATCCACTTGATGTATGTTTTGGTGATCAACTTGCAGGTTTCGTGACACTTGGGAACCTATGCATAGGGGTTGGCACACGTTCTTGACTCTCCGGTAGTAGCTTTGGGGCACTCTTTGAAGTACTTTTATGTTGGTTGGATGAATCTGAGATTGTGTGATGCATATCGTATAATCATGCCCACGGATACTTGAGGTGATAATGGAGTATCTAGGTGACATTAGGGTTTTGGTTGATTTGTATCTTAAGGTGTTATTTTAGTACGAACTCTTTTATAGATCGATCTGAAAGAATAGGTTTGTGGTGGTTTCATACCTGACCATAATCTCTATGTTTGTTCTCTGCTATTAGTGGCTTTGGAGTGACTCTTTGTTACATGTTGAGGGCTTGTCATATGTTCTATCTATGTTATTATTGTTGAGAGAACTTGCACTAGTGAAAGTATGAACCCTAGGCCTTGTTTCACCGTTAGTTACCTTGCTGTTTTTATTATTTCAGATTACAAAAACCTATATCTACCATCCATATTGCACTTGTATCACCATCTCTTCGCCGAACTAGTGCACCTATACAATTTGCCATTGTATTGGGTGTGTTGGGGACACAAGAGACTTTTTGTTATTTGGTTGCAGGGTTGTTTGAGAGAGACCATCTTCATGCTACGCCTCCTACGGATTGATAAACCTTAGGTCATCCACTTGAGGGAAATTTGCTACTGTCCTACAAACCTGTGCACTTGCAGGCCCAACAACGTCTACAAGAAGAAGGTTGTGTAGTAGACATCAAGCTCTTTTCTGGCGCCGTTGCCGGGGAGGTTAGCGCTTGAAGGTATATCTTTAGATGTTGCAATCAAATCTTTTTGTTTCTTGTTTTAGCTCTAGTCTAGTTTATAAAAGAAAACTACAAAAAATGGAGTTGAGTTTGTCTCATACGCTTCACCTTTTTAATATATTTCGTGAGTATGATGGAAAGGAAAATTGTGCTCAAGTGCTAGAAGAAGAAATCTATAGAATGTTTGGTACTAAATCTTTGAATGATGAGCATGATTGCATGTTGTTAGTATGAATTCCTTGAATATCCATGATGCTAATGATATGCAAAGCCACAAGCTTGGGGAAGCTATGTTTGATGAAGATGATATTTTTTGTCCCCCAAGCTTTGATGAGCAAATTTACTATGATGAAAGCATGCCTCCTATCTATGATGATTATTGTGATGATACGTATGCCATAAAGAAGAAGTTTGCTTATGAGGAGAGTAGTAAAATTTCTATGCTAGTAGATCATGAAAAGAATGTTTTAGGTTCTGGTTATATTGTTGAATTCATTCATGATGCTACTGAAAATTATTATGAGAGAGGAACATATGCTTGTAGGAATTGCAATAATGTCAAGTTTCCTCTCTATGTGCTTAAAATCTTGAAGTTATGCCTGTTGTGCCATCCTATGCTAGTTGATTATTGTTCCCATAAGTTGTTTGCTCACAAAATCCCTATGGATAGGAAGTGGGTTAGACTTAAATGTGCTAGTCATATGCTTCATGATGCTCCTGTTATGTTTCAATTCTTATCTTTTTTGTGAGCATCATTGTCATCATCATGCCTAGCTAGAAAGGCATTAAAGAAAAGCGCTTGTTGGGAGACAACCCAATATGTATCCTTACTGTTTTTGTGTGTCCACATGATTATGCTACTGTAGTAATCATGTTTTATAGCTTTTGTTTCAATAAAGTGCCAAGTAGAACCTTTGGGAAGACTTGGGTGAAGTTTATATGATCTTGCTGTGAAAAACTGAAACTTTAGCGCTCACGAGATTAGCTGCCATTTTTTTTACTGGAGAGTGATTTTAGGTTGATTATTTTTGCATATGATTAATAGACAAATTTCTAAGGTCCATCAATTTATTTCATAATTTTTGGGGTTCCAAAAGTATACGTTTTATACAGATTACTACAGACTGTTCTGTTTTTGACAGATTCTGTTTTCTATGTGTTGTTTGCTTATTTTGATGAATCTATGAGTAGTATAGGAGGGTATGAACCATATATAAGTTGGAGTACAGTAGATATTACAACAATATGAATTTAGAATGAGTTAATTACAGTACCTAAGTGGTGGTTTTATTTTTTTATACTAACGGAGCTTACGAGTTTTGTTTTGAGTTTTGTGTGGTTGAAGTTTTCAAGTTTTGAGTAAAGATTCGATGGAATATGGAACAAGGAGTGGCAAGAGCCTAAGCTTGGAGATGCCCAAGGCACCCAAGGTAATATTCAAGGACAACCAAGCAACTAAGCTTGGGGATGCCCCGGAAGGCATCCCCTCTTTCGTCTTCGTCTATCGGTAACTTTACTTGGAGCTATATTTTTATTCACCACATGATATGTGTTTTGCTTGGAGCGTCATTTTAATTTTGTTAGTTTTTGCTTTCTGTTAGTTAGAATAATGTTTTGCATCTTTAGTTTCATTAAAAAAGTCAAGGATAGCCTTTGCCATGCTTATTTTGCTAGTTTGCATGTTGCTGTTTGAAAACAGAAAGTTTACCGCTGTTGCAAAAATTCTCTAGAAAAGTCAGAGCATGGTCTAACGTTGAATATTTTTGCATATTGAGCTCTGATAAATTTATTACAGTGGGAATTTTAGTTAATAATTTTTGGAGTCAGGGAAGTATTGATACTCTTGCATTCTTTACAGATTGTACTGTTTTGACAGATTGCTGTTATGGTTGCATTGTTTGCATATGTTTGCTTGTTTAATGATTCTATTTGATGATAGGAGTATTAAATATACAGAGGCATTTAGTATTCAATGTTGAATAATAATTTAAGTGATTTGTTACAGTAGAAAATGATAAGGTTTTGCATTGGTTTATACTAACCTATCTCACGAGTTCTTTTTGAGTTTGTTGTGAATGAAGCTTTTGATAAAAAGAGAAACCATGATATGAGAGGAATTAAGGAGACACAAAAGCTCAAGCTTGGGGATGCCCAAGGCACCCCAAGATAATATTTCAAGAAGTCTCAAGCATCTAAGCTTGGGGATGCCCTGGTAGGCATCCCACCTTTCTTCTTTAACAACTATCGGTTAGTATCGGTTGAGCCTAAGTTTTTGCTTCTTCACATGAATTGTGCTATCCTTGCAATGTAATTTTCTTTAGCTTTGCTTGCTGTTTGAATAAATTATCAAGATCTGAAATTATTAAATGAGAGAGAGCTTTACACAAATTGGAATTTGCTAGAATACTCTATGTGCTTCACTTATATCTTTTGAGCGTGATAATTTTTGCTCTAGTGCTTCACTTATATCTTTTAGAGCATGGTGGTAGTTTTATTTTGAAGAAATATATGAACTCTCATTCTTCACTTAGATTATTTTGAGAGTTGTTAATAGCATGGTAATTTGCTTAATATTAATATACTTGGTATTCAAGATATGTGAAACTTTCTTATGAGTGTGTTGAATACTAAGATAAGTTTGATGCTTGATAATTGTTTTGAGATATGGAGGTGATAATATCAAAGTCATGCTAGTTGGGTGATTATGAATTTGAGAAATACTTGTGTTGAAGTTTGCAAGTCCCGTAGCATGCATGTATGGTTAAAGTTGTGTAACAAATTTGAAACATGAAGTGTACCTGGCTTGTGCATCCTTATGAGTGGCGGTCGGGGACGAGCGATGGTCTTTTCCTACTAATCTATCCCCCTAGGAGCATGCGCGTAGTACTTGAATTTTTGATGACTTCTAAATTTTTGCAATAAGTATATGAGTTCTTTTGACTAATGTTGAGTCCATGGATTATACGCACTCTCACCTTTCCACCTTCGCTAGCCTCTTCGGTACCGTGCATTGCCCTTTCTCACCTTGAGAGTTGGTGCAAACTTTGCCGGTGCATCCAAACCCCGTGATACGATACGCTCTATCACCCATAAACCTCCTTATATCTTCCTCAAAATAGCCACCATACCTACCTATTATGGCATTTCCATAGCCATTCCGAGATATATTGCCATGCAACTTTCCACCGTTCCGTTCATCATCATCATGACATACATTACTTTTGTCATATTGCCATTGCATGATCATGTAGTTGACATCGTATTTGTGGCAAAGCCACCATGCATTATTTTTCATACATGTCACTCTTGATTCATTGCACCATCCCGGTACACCGCCGGAGGCATTCATATAGAGTCATATCTTGTTCTAAGTTTCGAGTTGTAATCCTTGTGTTGTAATTTATAGAAGTGTGATGATCATCATTATTAGAGCATTGCCCAAAAGAAAGGCCAAAAAGAAAAAAAAGGCCCAAAAAATATATAAAAAAGGGCAATGCTACTATCTCTTTTTCCACACTTGTGCTTCAAAGTAGCACCTTCTTCTTCATGTAGAGAGTCTCATATATTGTGCTTCAAAGTAGCACCTCGTTCTTCATGTAGTGAGTCTCATATATTGCGCTTCAAAGTAGCACCATGCTTTTCAAGTAGTGAGTCTCATAAGTTGTCTTTTTTATACTAGTGGCAATTTTTCATTATAGAACTTGGCTTGTATATTCCTACGATGGGCTTCATGAGCAAGCAAGTTGGATGCACACCCACTAGTTTTCTTTTGTTGAGCATTCATAGCTCTAGTGCATCCGTTGCATGGCAATCCCTACTCCTCATGTGACATCAATTTATGGGCATCTCCATAGCCCGTTGATTAGCCTCGTCAATGTGAGACTTTCTCCTTTTTTGTCTTCTCCACACAATCCCCATCATCATATTCTATTCCACCCATAGTGCTATATTCATGGCTCACGCTCATGTATTGCGTGAAAGTTGAAAGAGTTTGAGATTATTTAAGTATGAAACAATTGCTTGGCTTGTCATCGGGGGTATAGAAGTTGGGAACATCTTTGTGTGACGAAAATGAGGCATACCCTAACTATATGATTTTGTAGGGATGAACTTTCTTTTGCCATGTTATTTTGAGAAGACATGATTGCTTTGATTAGTATGCTTGAAGTATTATTATTTTTGTGTCAATATGAACTTTTGTCTTGAATCTTTCGGATCTGAATATTCATATCACAATTAAGAAGTTTTACATTGAAATTATGCCAAAGTATCACTCCGCATCAAAAATTCTTTTTTATCATTTACCTACTCGAGGACGAGCAGGACTTAAGCTTGGGGATGCTTGATACGTCTCCAACGTATCTATAATTTTTGATTGCTCCATGCTACTTTATCTACTATTTTAGGCAATATTGGGCTTTATTATCCACTTTTATATTATTTTTGGGACTAACCTATTAACCGGAGGCCCAGCCCAGATTTGCTGTTTTATGCCTATTTCAGTGTTTCGAGGAAAAGGAATATCAGACGGAGTCAAAACGGAACGAAATCAACTGGAGAAGTTATTTTTGGAAGGAAACCCACCTGATGGACTTGAACCCCACGTTAGAAGATACGGGAGGTGCTCACGAGGGTGGGGGGCGTGCCCTCCCCCTGGGCGCGCCCCCCTGCCTCGTGGGGCCCCCGTAGCTCCACCGACGTTCTCCATGCACCCATATATACCTACGTACCCCAAAACTTCCAGAACAGAAGATAGATCGGGAGTTCCGCCGCCGCAAGCCTCTGTAGCCACCAAAAACCAATCGGGACCCTATTCCGGCACCCTGCCGGAGGGGGATCCCATCACCGAAGGCCATCTTCATCATCCTGGCGCTATCCATGACGAGGAGGGAGTAGTTCACTCTCGGGGCTAAGGGTATGTATCAGTAGCTATGTGTTTGATATCTCTCTCTCGTGTTCTCTCTCGTGTTCCTCTATGGCACGATCTTGATGTGTCCCGAGCTTTGCTATTGTAGTTGGATCTTATGATGTTTCTCCCCCTCTACTCTCTTCTGATGAATTGAGTTTCCCCTTTGAAGTTATCTTATCGGACTGAGTCTTTTATGAACACTTGATGTATGTCTTGTGTGGGATAACCGTGGTGACAATGGGTTATTCTATTGATCCACTTGATGTATGTTTTGGTGATCAACTTGCGGGTTTCGTGACACTTGGGAACCTATGCATAGGGGTTGGCACACGTTCTTGACTCTCCGGTAGTAGCTTTGGGGCACTCTTTGAAGTACTTTTATTTTGGTTGGATGAATCTGAGATTGTGTGATGCATATCGTATAATCATGCCCACCGATACTTGAGGTGACAATGGAGTATCTAGGTGACATTAGGGTTTTGGTTGATTTGTATCTTAAGGTGTTATTCTAGTACGAACTCTTCTATAGATCGATCCGAAAGAATAGCTTTGTGGTGGTTTCATACCCGACCATAATCTCTACGTTTGTTCTCCACTATTAGTGGCTTTGGAGTGACTCTTTGTTGCATGGTGAGGGCTTGTCATATGTTCTATCTATGTTATTATTGTTGAGAGAACTTGCACTAGTGAAAGTATGAACCCTAGGCATTGTTTCCTACCATTGCAATACCGTTTACGCTCACTTTAACCGTTAGTTACCTTGCTGTTTTTATTATTTCAGATTACAAAAACCTATATCTACCATCCATATTGCACTTGTATCACCATCTCTTCTCCGAACTAGTGCACCTATACAATTTGCCATTGTATTGGGTGTGTTGGGGACACAAGAGACTTTTTGTTATTTGGTTGCAGGGTTGTTTGAGAGAGACCATCTTCATCCTACGCCTCCAACGGATTGATAAACCTTAGGTCATCCACTTGAGGGAAATTTGAGACTGTCCTACAAACCTGTGCACTTGCAGGCCCAACAACGTCTACAAGAAGAAGGTTGTGTAGTAGACATCAAGGTGCGCACGTGTCGTAGTAGAGGCACGCACGTAGCATGTACACGTACGTACAGCGGCCAAGGTGCAAGAAAGTAAATACAGCCACGTACGTACATATGGGTGGGGCCTCGAACGCCTACTCGCGCATACGTATGGCTAGGGCTCGTGTACATTCCTGGGTCAGAACAGAGAAACTGCATCATCGTGTTCATGGGGAGGCAACGGAATGCGTCGTGTTCATCAGGAGGCAACGGAACGCGTGGGAGCCAACCGGCTTGGACGGAATAGCCGATGGAAGCGAGGCCTGGCGTACCGCAGAACGGAGGAAACGGCCTTGTGTTCGACCGACCACGTTCGAAATAGGATCCTGTTCATCGGGAGGGGTCTGGCGTACCGCAAAACGGAGGAAACGGACTTGTGTTGGACCTCCTATGATTGAAACGGGTTCCTGTTGATTGGGAGGGGTGTGGCGTACCACAAAATGAGGAAACAGACTTGTGTTGGAGCGTTACGTTCGAAACGGGGGTCCTGTTCATCGGGAGGGGTGTGGCGTACCGCAAAAAGGGACTATACGGGATATTGTTCATCTCCACCGTCGACCTCCTCCAAACTCCACGAGCTACTGTTCATCCACCGCCGACCTCCTCCAGCCTCCACCTATGACTGTTCATCCATGGGCTCCTGTTCATCCAGCCTCCACCACGCGCTACTCCACTGGCTACTATTCAACCAGCCCTCCACGGGCTCCTGTTCAACAACCCCTCCACGGGCTACTGTTCATCCAACCCTCCACCGGCTACTGTTCAACCAGCCCTCCACGGGGTCGTCTGATACGTCTCCAACGTATCTATAATTTTTGATTGTTCCATGCTATTATATTACCCCATTTGGATGTTTATGGGCTTTATTTTACACATTTATATCATTTTTGGGACTAACCTACTAACCGGAGGACTAGCCCGTATTGCTGTTTTTTTGCCTATTTTAGTATTTCAAAGAAAAGGAATATCAAACGGAGTCCAAATGGAATGAAACCTTCGGGAGCGTGATTTTTGGGACGAACATGATCCAGATGACTTGGAGTGCAAGTCAAGAAGCGAACGAGGCGGACAGGAGATAGCAGGGCGCGCCCACCCCTATAGGGCGCGCCCCCTGTCTCCTGGGACCCACTGGCGGCCACCGACGTACTTCTTCCTCCTATATATACCTACGTACCCCGAAAACATCTAGGGAGCCAACAAAAAACAGTTTCCACAGCCGTAACCTTCTGTATCCGCGAGATCCCATCTTGGAGCCTTCATCGGCGCTCCGCCGGAGGGGGAATCGACCACGGAGGGCTTCTACATCAACACTATAGCCCTTCCGATGAGTTGTGAGTAGTTTACCACAGACTTTCGTGTCCATAGTTATTAGCTAGATGGCTTTTTCTCTCTTTTTGGATCTCAATACAATGTTCTCCCCCTCTCTTGTGGAGATCTATTCGATGTGAACTCTTTTTGCGGTGTGTTTGTCGAGATCCGATGAATTGTGGGTTTATGATCAAGTTTATCTATGAGAAATATTTGAATCTTCTCTGAATTCTTTTATGTATGATTGAGTTATCTTTGCAAGTCTCTTCGAATTATCAGTTTGGTTTGGCCTACTAGATTGATCTTTCTTGCCATGGGAGAAGTGCTTAGCTTTGGGTTCAATCTTGCAGTGTCCTTACCCAATGACAGAAAGGGTTGCAAGGCACGTATTGTATTGTTGCCATCGAGGATAAAAAGATGGGGTTTATAATATATTGCATGAGTTTATCCCTCTATATCATGTCATCTTTCTTAATGTGTTACTCTGTTCTTATGAACTTAATACTCTAGATGCATGCTGGATAGCGGTCGATGTGTGGAGTAATAGTAGTAGATGCAGGCAGGAGTCGGTCTACTTGTCAAGAACGTGATGCCTATATACATGATCATGCCTAGATAATCTCATAATTATTTGCTTTAAATCAATTGCTCGACAGTAATTTGTTCACCCACTGTAATACTTATGCTATCTTGAGAGAAGCCTCTAGTGAAACCTATGGCCCTCGGGTCTATCTTTTATCGTATAAGCTTCTACTTTTATTTGCATCTTTACTTTTTGCATCTATATTATAAAATACCAAAAATATATTTATCTTATCTTATTATCTCTATCAGATCTCACTTTCGCAAGTGGCCCTGAAGGGATTGACAACCCCTTTATTGCGTTGGTTGCAAGTATTTTGTTTGTTTGTGTAGGCGTGTGGGACTTTTGAGGAGCCTCCTACTGGATTGATACCTTGGTTCTCAAAAACTGAGGGAAATACTTACGCTACTATTGCTGCATCACCCTTTCCTCTTCGAGGAAAACCAACGCAAGCTCAAGACGTAACATCGTCCTGTTCATCCAGCCCTCCACGGGGTCCTGTTCATCCAGCCCCAACCGGCTCGATCGATCAGGGTCCTTTTCATCCAGAGGCAACCATGGGGTCCTGTTCATCCACTCCCACCGGGAATTGTTCATCCAAACCCCCCCAGCAACGCTTACTGTTCATCCAAACCCCCCAGCAACGCTCACTGTTCATCCAGAGGCAGCATCGATCGGCTTCAGTTAGCAGTAGTAGCGAAGGAATCGCTCGATCGCTCGGGTTCAGTAACGCATAGCCTGCAGTGCAATCGCTCGGGTTCAGTTAGGCGACGCCTCGCTCAGGTTCAGTTAGAGCCCAACGCCTCGCACCCACGCGTGTATGGTACGAGAGAAACGTGCATCACTCGGCCCCCAACCACCCACCGTAACCGGGAACTACCTGATATTTTCCTCGCCCTCGCTTCTACCATGGTTTTTTCTGTCATGGCCGGCCCAAAGAAAGTCATGCAGCTGCATTCCGGCCTGCCCATGACGAATTGCCCATTTTCTGTCATGATTTTTTGTCATAGAAGTAGGAGCCCACCACACCTAGGATGATACCGGGTTTTGTCACAATTATCGTCATAGAAGTGTCATAAGTACGACATAAATTCTGTGTCTTTTTTTGTAGTGATCATCACTGCTGACGCCAACAGACGGCGACCGGGCAAAGCACCACTGTAGTCGACTTGACCCGGCCACTCCGTGATGCTCGACAAGATGGCGAACAGTGCCCCCTGGCACGTGGGGCCCTTGCCCGGCGAACCCGCT
>NC_041389.1:322207844-322238943 GCF_002162155.2 Triticum dicoccoides
GTAACTTTACCATTGTAGCCCTGGGGTTTGAGTATAAAACCCCCCCAGGAGGTCTCCATGCACGGAGCGATCAGATCATCAGTAGAACACACTCACACACACCAGCAAGGGAAAAGGAACAGGCTAAGCCTTGGCATGTCCTCCTTCCTCTGAACAGCTATAGGAACAACTCTTTACCATATCATATAAACCAACCTCGGCGGGACTAGGGGTGTTATCTCTCTGGAGAGCCCCGAACCTGGGTATGTCTTGCGTCCCATGCTCGCTCATGCCGACCCTGCCTCTAGAGCCCACCGGCGCCCTCGAGCCTCCTCCTCTCTTTAGCCATCCTTTGGCATCTGCCATGCGCCCACCACGATAGTTGGCGCCCACCGTGGGGCAGCTCGAGGTCCCGGCCAAAGTCATGTTCCAGACGGGGCTCCCCTCCGACATCGATGAGGCAGACTCACTGGCGAACAATGTCATCGACATGCTCACCGCCTCCTTCACCGACTCCTCCATTCCCCTCAGTGATGGTGCTTCCGCCATGGCGATGGACCTCTGCGTTTGGATGGAGGTATTCGCCACCGACGCCGATGCCTCTTCTTCGTCCATCGTGGCTAGGAAGGCCGCCGAAGCCAGGGATGTAGCGGATCGTGCCAGTGTGCCCGACCCGCTGCGCGCCATGATGCAGAGCCTCCGCATCCCCATCACCACCAATGTCGATGCCTCCAACACCGCCCAGCCCCAGCTGGAGCAGGATCGCTAGCGCCTGTAGGATCTGACTGAGATGCTCGCCGCCATGCAGCGCCATCTGGACTCCGCCCAGCGGGAGTGTGAGGCCGCCTACGGATTCACGCCCGCTGCCGTCGAGCCAATACGGGTCGCCGACGTGTGGGCCCGGGGCGGCTCCATCGACCGCGCCCTCGGCGCGATTCCCCCCGTCTAGGAAACCCCCGCGAAGAACATGCGCGCCGCCCAGGCGGCCGCAGCCGGCCTGGATCAGCTCCAGGGCGAGGAGCTGAAGGACCGCCTAAAGTGGGTGAGCGACCTCCTCGACGTGGCCAACACGCAGCAGGACCACCTCAACCATCTCGCCAAGCCCGCGGGATCCGGCTCGCACCACGCCAACAACCCTGAGGACTAGTAGAACACGGTGTCTTCGCCACCCGGCGAAGCCCACTCCGGCCATACCCGGACCCGGGGCAACCGCACTCTGACGATTGCCGGCAGCTTGGCTGACGAGCCGGCTCCAGAAGATCGGTGCCAACACAAACCTGCCCCGCGACCTGATTGTGGTCTAGCTTTGGCTGACATGGCCCCCCGTGGCGTGGTCGCTAGCCGGCTGGGCCCATGCGCCATCGACGACACCGACGCTCGCCACTGCCTCGACCAGCTCTCTCTCTCCTTGGAGCTGGAGGAGAACAACGCAGTTGGGCCGGCTTGTTTCACCCCACACATCCAGGACGAGCCCTTACACAAAGGGTTCACGCTTCCCCGCGACACCCCAAGTACAATGGCACCATCAAGCTGGAGGACTGGCTCATCGACTACACCTTCGCCATCGCCATCGCGGGCGGTAGTCGCCGCCTTGCTATACACTACGCCCCGCTCATGCTCCAGGGCCTGGCCCGCATGTGGTTGAATAGCCTGCCGGCTGGCAGCACCAACGCGTGGTTCAACTTTGAGCAGGCCTTCGTGCGCAACTTCACCGGCACCTACAAGCGACCCGGTTGATCCAGCCAGCTTGCCATGTGTGTACAGGGGCCGACGGAAACCAGCCGCGAGTACCTTGCACACTGGACTGAGCCCCAGAACAGCTATGAGGGTGTCCACGAGGTTCAGGCCATCCAGTACTTCGTCAACGGGTGCCGAGACAGCACCCTCCTCAAGCACAAGCTCCTACGATCCAAGTCGGCTACCATTGCCGCGCTCATGGTGATAGCGGACAAGTATGCCAATGCCGACTCCGGCATGAAGATCCAGGTGGTGCTGGACGAAGCCGGCAAGGCCAAGCCAGTTCCCCCTTCCAAGGCGTCCGGCGAGAATAACCGGTAACAACACAACCAGCAGCACAATAAGCGCAAAGCCGACTAGCCGGCCCAATGCTACGACAACCGCCTCGCCGCAGCCGAGCCAGCCGCCAAGCACCGGCAAACCGACAAGACGGCGTGGCAGCCCGCCATGAGTTTTGAGGAGATGATCGATGCTCCCTGCAAGCACCACAGCAGCTCGAGGCCGTCCACGCACACGCTCCGGAACTATGCCATCACCAAGCGCATCATGAGAGGCGATTGTCGGTGTCAAAACCGGCAGATCTCGGGTAGGGGGTCCCGAATTATGCGTCTAAGGATCGAAGGTAACAAGGAGGCAGGGGACACGATGTTTACCCAGGTTTGGGCCCTCTTAATTGAGGTAACACCCTACTTCCTGCTTGATTGACTTTGATCAATATAGGGGTTACGAGAGTTGATCTACCTCGAGATCGTGATGGCTAAACCCTAGATGTCTAGCCTATATGATTGTGATCTTGCCTATGGACTAAGCCCTCCGAGTTATATAGGCACCAAAGGGATCTAGGATTGTACAGAGTCGGTTACAGAGAAAGGAAAGTACATGATCCGAACACTAAGCTTGCCAGCCACGCAAGGGAGAGTCCTATCCGGACACGGGGAGGTCCTTCTACCTTGTATCTTCACGGCCCATCAGTTCGGCCCATGTCACGTAGGCCGACTCCTCGAGGACCCCATAGCCCATGACTCCCTCAGTAGCCCCTGAACCGGGCTTCAGTAATGATGTCTTCGGCGCACATATTGTCTTCGGCATTGCAGGGCAGGTTCCTTCTCCGAATACTTTAACATAGTCCTCCACGCAAAACCGTTGTATCCGGCTTTATTAAACAATTACAGCTTTAAACTGTAAGGGCAAAAATATTCAAAATGAAATAAGCCACGTCCATAGGCGATTTTTCCGGCGAGGCATTATGTCCTAGCCTGGTTAGAATTCTGAACCGTTTCACAGCCCCGTTCTGTATTTCGAGGCACGACCATTGACACATCTTGTCGAAGCAGAGATTGTGTCCCCTTATCATGGGATTTTCATAAACAGGGGTTTGGGTAATCCAACTGTGCCGTTCGCACGTCCCCTTGGGAATAGGCGAGATTTAGGGCTTGTGAGGGGGCACTTGACATCCACTGCCTTTATAAGAAGATAAGGATCCGTCTTTTTACCCCACGCCTTCTCCCTCCTTTGCCTATCCATCGTTCAAGCTCGAGCGCCCAAGTCTCAGGCCTTTCCTTCACCACCAAGCACTCCTAGCCATGTCCGGATCTAGAGCGCAGGGCAAGTGGATTGCCTCCTCTGTTACAGAGGAGAACATCACGGAGCTCCGGGAGGCTGGGTATCTGGCCACGGACATAATCCATTGGTTCCCTGCTAAAAAGCAGATCGTTCGCACTCTGAAACCTAATGAGAGGGTAGTGTTCATCCCCCATTTCCTCCGCAGACTAGGGTTTCCACTTCATCATTTCGTCTGCGGTCTCATGTTCTACTACGGGCTAGATTTCCACGATCTAGCCCCAAATTCTTTCCTCAACCTTTCGGCATTTATCTTCATGTGTGAGGCATTCCTCCGTGTCCCTCCCTACTTCGGCCTATGGCTCAATGTCTTCAGTGTGAAGCCAAAGGTGGTCGAGCGCCAACACGCGGAGTGTGGTGGTGCCATGGTGAGTAAACTCCGCAACGTTAACTGGCCAAAGGGGACCTTCGTGGAGAGCGTCAAAGGAAGGCAGCAGGGGTGGTTCTATATCACGAAACACCATGATGCCGCATGGGCCGCTGCTCTGAGTTCAAATTTGGGCCCCTGATGCGGCTTATATCCTGGATTAATAAGGGTCTGGATTGGGAATCGCCTGATGAGGTGACGGCGCTGGAGATCCGCGTCAAGGGCATGATAAACAAGAACACCAGCCTCGCCAGCGTGATCCAGGTGATGCATTTTCGTTGGATTCTCCCTTGTCAATGCTGGACTCAGTATATGTGGGAATTTGACCCGGCCGGTCCTCGGATTCTGTAGCGGTTCTTCGGCAGAACGCATGAAGACATATGGAAACTGCTCTTCAAGACCCAAAAGTCGTGGCTAGAGATAACCAAAGACCGCGGCTATGATAGCGCATGTCCGGCCACTCCCATAAGTTTTTATGGTAACTTTTATTTGCAAACACAAGGGGTATACTGAACTTTCTGATCCCCATAGGGCTGGACAAAGAAGGCGGAGCAGATCAAATGTTTGGCTCCGCTGCTCGAGGCCTAGGCCACTCCCTTGTTGGCCAAGATGCTGGTTCCGGTGCTGTATCAGGCGCCAGAGAAGAAGGGCAAGGAGACCAGAGGTGGCCTCCGTCATAAAGGTACTTCGGACGCCATGTCCGAAGACTCCAAAGCCTCCTCCCATGATGAAGACGTAGAGGAGGAACAGAGCAACTCTCCCCCCAAGGGGGGAAGAAGAAAAGGGGGGCTTCCGCGGATCTGGAGGCGGCCAAGAAGGGAAAACCCTCTTTTTCGGATGATTCCGAAGCAGATGCCGACACCACCCCAAAGCGGCGCCTCAGGCCGAAGCCTTCGGCTAAATCATAAGTATCGGAAGACACCATATGCATATACGTTTTTATACCTTATTATCTTATCATACTGAAATGTGCATTATAACCCCGCTTGCAATCTCCCTCAACGATCATCGTCGTCTGGGAACTCGCTAGGGACGAATGCGATGGAGAGCGAGTCGCCTTCGCAAATCTTTTCACCCACTGCCCAGGATAACATTGAAGCGTTGTCTCGAGAGGCCGTAATGGTGGAGACAGAGGGTAACACCTCTGTTGCCGAAGAGAGGGGGAAATCAACCCCCATGGAGACCGGCGATGGGGGCAACGCTCAATTCGGCCCCCAATCGAATATTATTCCGGAGACCCATACGGCTTCGAAATCAGACCAGCAGCCTTCTTCTAGGGAAGGGGGTGTGTCGTCTCCACCGGCATCCTCTATCAATCCAGAGGTGCCAAACACTCCGATGGAAGCGCTTCAAGGTGCTTCCATTGTGGAGGAGCACCGTACCCTTATGGGTACGGTGGTTGAAAAGGTTTGGTCCGCTGAAAGTGGATTGAACCAAGCCTATAACAGCCTTCTAACAGGCTTTGTGGTATGTGAAGTATATTTTTAGTTATGTCCAAAAGGAACAACTGTATATAGATAGTAGCCCCTGAGATTCTGTTTGGCATTTCCCGAAGAAGGACCGAACAGAGGATCGAATAATATGTCACAGGAGCTAACATATATGTCTACTTGGATGAGCAAGCTGCAAAGCAAACAGCAGCCTCGCATGCGGCCGAAGTCTCCGAGCTAAAGCGGAGGCTGGAGGAAAAACAAGGTATATGATACCGGAGCGTATCCGAATTGATATAAGTTCCAATTTGTTATCTGACTGAGCTTTATGTTTATGCTCATAGTTGACACATCTGAGGTCGAAGCCCTCAAGAGTGCGCTGGCCGAAGCCAGGAAGGAGGCGGACGAGGAACGAGCTGCCCGCCAAAAGCACGAGGCGAGGTTGGATGAAGTCCAACAAGAGCTCACCGATGCTATAAGAAAGTGTGAGACTTTGGAGCACAAGGTGTCGGATCAAGAATCCGAACTTGCTACGGTGCTCCAAAGTGCGAAGGAGGCTCGGGTTGAAGCCCAGGGTGCCTGTTAGGAGATCCACGACGCCAAGAAGATCGCGGCTGGTAAGACTTTTAATATGCAGAGCAAATACGTAAGGAGGAAGTATAACTTTCTGACACGTATTTGGAGTTACCCAGGAGCATTTGCGGATCTGCCCCGAAGTACTGCAGATGATGCGGATTTCTTTTGAGCTGAAGAGGGGGGCTCAACAGAGAAACTGTTCTGGTCACAATACCTTGAGCCAGAGCAGCCCTTGCCCCTCAGCGATCAGCTGAAACAGCTGACCGAGCTACATAGGATGGACGAACTCGCCATGAAGGATGTCATAGTCCGTCTCTGGCCACCCAAACGAATACCTAATAGCTACTTTGGGCCTGTGAAGCGGCTGGTCGATGCCTGCCCATGGTTAGATGCTATAAAGCGGTCGGTCTGCATCGAAGGTGCCCGGATGGCCTCCGCACGTGTCAAGGTATAGTGGGCGAAGATGAATGCCACCAGTCTTGCAACCTAGGGACCGCTCGCAGGCAAGGAGCATCGTACGCTGGAGAAGTATTTCAACGACGTCCTTGAAGGATCCCACATTATAGAGAGCCTATGTTCGAAGGATGTCATGTTTGAATGAATGTATCTGTGATGCCCGAACTTTGTAATGAAAACAAAGTGTTCGTATAATTTTAGTCTTGTTTCCTGTGAAATTATTTATCCTCCGTTGTGGCCATTTATTAAATCTGAGAGTTGGCCAGTCGTCGGCTTCAGCCCCTCACATAGATACTACGGGGGTGTTTGGAACAGCACAAAAGCACACTTAACCCAATGGCTTCGTCCTTGAAGGAGGTGCTAGTGCGGTGAACCAGGTAGTCAGACTATACGGCTTTATCACTCTCACTTAGCCTTAGGAGTTTGATAATAAGATTGTAGGCGCAACCCCTGGTACTGTTCGGCTATCCAAACTCGGGTGCTGTAGACACTTGGCCAGGTAATGTAAATGCATCTAGTTCCACCCCTAGTTGGTTTTGGAGTATTGACGACAAGCGTGGTTGAGGGACTAATGTGTTTGTGAGAATTGCAGGATAACACAGGAAGTGTCCCTCATTGATTCGGTTTACCTACCAAAGATGACCCCTAAAAATGTGTGAAGACATTGAAGACAATGGTGGTTTGCAAAGACATTCATGGCGAAGATTATGATGTGTGAAGCTATCTTGAGGACTATGGAGTGCGAAGACATAGTTGTTTCGTAGTTTCCTTTTCTTCTTATTGAGTCATAGGAACCACCGTACTATTAAGTGGGGGTCAAAGTCAGAGTGACTGAAGTGATGCTCAACCAAATCCTATGTCTTCGAGCGAAGACAATGAGAGCAAATCTTATCCAGAGCTGGATGAGTCAGCTTTGCTTGTAGCCCAAGCTAAGCTGCCGCGTGTATTTGAAATCCGACCGTTGGACATGTGTCAGTTCCTTAGTGACCCAGGGTCATTTTGGGCAAATCAGGTCGGGTTGCCTCCTGGCTATAAATAGCCCACCCCCTACACCATAAATTGGTGGCTGCTCAGAGTTAGTGCACGGCTTTTGTCGTTTCAGAGCAACCCACCTCCGAAGTATTTGACAGAGAAATCCTTGCAAGGACAAAGCCCAAAACACCCAGAGCCAAAGAGTGTTAGGCATCACTGAAGTCTTTCTGTCCTGTGATCTGAAGACTTGTTACACTTGAGGACTGTGAATTCTCCAGCCGGCTAGGCGTCGCATTCTGAGCATCCAAGAGTCATTGTGGATTGCCGGTGAACGAAGTCTGTGAAGGTTTGGAAGTCTACCTTGAAGACTTACCAGAGTGATTGGGTGAGGACTAAGTGTCCTTAGCTCAAGGGGAATAAGGTGAAAACACGGTCTTCTGAGTTGAATCTCAGCCTCCCTAACCAGACGTACAGTTGTCACAGCAACTAGAACTGGTCCAACAAATCCTTGTCCTCTCCAAGAAACTGGTTCTATCCTTTACCTCTCTTTACTTATAGTTTGTCTTCGTGAAGTCATTGCCTCCTTGCATGATCTGATTGTCTTCACTGTGTGAACACTGTTGTTGTTTGGCTTCATATTATCGTCCATCCTGATCCTTACTACCTAGCTGCTGATAGTCTTCCTGCTTTCACTTCATTGCTTACTTGACTATGGCTTGCCTTGTGTAGTCTACCTTCCGCTGCATATCAATAGGTTCATTGCTACTATTTGTCTTCAAAGCCCCTGTGTATTGAAGACTTTCATAAAAATCGCCTATGCACCCCCCTCTAGTCGATAACTAGCACTTTCAATTGGTATCAGAGCAAGGTGCTCCCTTGTTCTATGTGATTTGGTTTAACCACTTGGAGTTTTAGCTATGTCAGCTGCAGGAATAATCAAAGACTCTGTTGTGTGCCCTGTCTTCGATGCCACTGATTACCCCTACTGGAAGAATAAGATGCGTATGCATCTTGAAGCCATTGACGTCGACCTCTAGTATGTCGTCAAGAACGGTGTTCCCAAGGTCAATGAAGGTGTCGCTGTTGCTGACGTCAAGAGGTTCATTCAACTGGACTTGACTGCCAAGAACATCATCTGTGATCATCTGACCAAAGGATAGTATGGTCGTGTGAGTGCTTTGGAAACTGCTAAACTAGTTTGGGACTGGCTCTCCAAGGTCAACGAAGGCATCTCAACCCAGAGAGATTCAAGGATTAGTGTTCTTCACAATCTCTTCAACCACTTCAAGAGAAATGACAATGAGAATGTCCAGCTCACATTTGATCGCCTCACTGATATCACAAATGAGCTTCATGCACTCGGCGCCACTGAGATCACCAAGAACGAAATCATCAAGACGCTTCTGAGATTGCTTGACAGCTCATTTGACACCCTGGCCCTGATGATTCAAGAACTCCTTGACTTCAAGACTCTCAATCCATCTGACATACTTGAGAGGCTCAACACACATGTGTTCCAGCTATCTAAGAAAAGAGATATCTATGGTCCCAACTATGGTCGAACTCACGCTTTTAAGGCAAAGGTTGTTTCCTCATATGAAGAAGAATCTGACTGCAGTTCTGGGGATCCTGAAGACATTGGAAAGGATCTTGCTATGCTTGTGAAGAAGTTCTAGAAGTTCACTAAGAAGAAAGACATCAGAAAGTCTTCAAGATCCAGCTCTAGAAACGATGAAGCTTCCTCTCGTCATCACAAGAAGAGAACATGCCACAAGTGCAAGAAACCTGGTCACTACATCTCCAAGTGTCCACAGTGGGACAATGAGACCAAGAAGAAGAAGAAGAGCAAGGAATATGATTCTGATGACAAGAAGAAGAAGAAATCCTCAAAGTCTTCTTCCAAGTCTTCATCGAAGTCTTCATCACACAAGAAGTGCTCATCTAGCAAGGCTCGTGCATTTGTTGGCAAGGAGATGGATTTAGAGGAGGAGTCTGCATTCGAGGAGGCAGAGGTGGAGTCTGAAGAGGAATCTGATTCTGGCATGGCAAGCCTGGCTCTAGCTTCAGCGTATGCCACCAAGTCCATCTTCAACACTGAAGACAATGGCCTCGTCACCAACACTGATGCTAAGGATGAGGATGACTCTGCTCCCACCTACTGCTTCATGGCATGTGGTGCCAAGGTAAAGTCACGCGATGCTTACTTTCAAACATCAAGTGAAGATGACTCTGAATGTGAATCTAAACCTAGCTACAAAACACTTGCTAAAATTGCAACTGAACAACAGAATGCTATGGAACATATTCAAAAGTTGCTAGACAAAAGAGATGACCTGTTGGACGCATAAATGACCAGAACTCAGTCCTTAATTGAAGACATTAAAAATCTTCATGTTAAGTACGAGGAACTTGAAAGTCATCATGCAATCCTCTCAACTACTCATGAAAAGCTCTCCTATGATTATCTTCAAAGGAAGCAAGAGCTTGAGAACTTGAGATCGGCTCATGAAGATCTTCAGACGGAGAACGAGTCACTCCGCGCTCAACAGATCAATTCCGCTCAGGAAGGATTTGAACCACCATGTCTAAAATGTCTTGAGCGTGATAACGTTGTCTCTATTGCTGAATGTTCTACTGCTGCTACTGTTGCAATATCTTCAACTGCTGATGTGGTAACTAACCCCTCTGCTGAGGAGACCACTACTATTGCTGATGAGAATGCTAGGTTGAAGACATTGCTTGAGACAAGAATATACAAAAGTCTCAAAGGGCATCAGACACTATGTGATGTCCTCGAGAAACAAATTTCGAACCGAAACCCTAGGAAAGAGGGTGTTGGGTTTGAGAGGAAAATGAATGTTGATGGTTCTTACTAGAAGCCTGAGCAGTACCCCAAAACCACATGGGTTGCTGCAAAGGGACCTTCAGTGGATCCATCTACCTTATCTGGCTTCACTTGTGCTAACCTGATTATCATTGATGAATCCTTTGATGCAAACTATAAATTGTTTAAGAATTAGAATGGTGAAGTGTTTTCCAGGTACATCAGTACTAACTGCAGGAATGGACCACCTTTTAAGAAGATATGGGTACCCAAGAGTTGTCTTCAGAATCTTCCCATGAATATCATCATGACACCACCTAGGAAGAAGACAAATCCCAGACCAAAAGCTTCATATGGTCCAAAGGCTTCATACAAACAGAGGACTCACCAGAGTCACCCTAACGCCAATGTTTTGCAGGGAAACCATACTCAAACTTGTGAATATGAGTGTGTTTCGTCAAACCACTATGTTCATAAGACCAAGAACTTTTCTGCTTATTCTTATGAGTATTATTCACCTCATGTAAGGCTATTTGCTAGGGCTCCAAAGCCGAAGTTCTCAGATGTTACACTTAGACTCATTGCTTCTAAGCCACCCCTGAAGATGTGGGTGTTGGCGTTCTGGGAATGGGGGTCGCCAGACTTGCTTGCCTGCGGCCTGTGGTGTGGCTCAAGTGGGGGCCCAGTGCAGCCCAGCTTCATCATCTCAAGATCAAGACCCTCGCGAGGGGCCAAGCCTCGCGGGGCAGACGATAGGAAGCTTCCTTAGGAGCAGCCTCATCAGGCAGGCTCGCGAGGAGGCAGAGAGATCAAGGCAGGGTACCTCGTGAGGTGCCCGTACGCAAGCCATGATGATCGAGACCAGGCGGGCGCCAGGCGGGTGCCGGCCCGCAGTGTCCTTGTTTCCCCTTTGGTGCAAAGGGGGCAAGCATAGGCCAAGGCATCAGGCAAAGGTTACTGTTTCGGTGCAACAAGACCAAGACCAGGAGAACGACAGGATGGAAGTCATCGTGGAGCCCAGGATGGCGTCACCGCCAGAGTCTTTGGCAGTCGAAGACCAACTTTAGTCAGGATAAGTGTACTAATGTTCCCCTTCAAAATGGCCAATTGTTGGCGCCCTTCCCGCTCATTATTTGGGAAGAGGCCCAGGGACTCCCTCTATAAATAGGACTAGCCACCACAGTAGAAAGGGATCGGATCTAGATTGCGCATAGACTAGAGAGAAGCGACCGAACTCACCCAAGTAGTTCATCGCACCAGCTCAAGAACAGCCCCTCGTGAGGCTGTTCTCCCTTTGTATGGTTCATCATCAGCCCCTGAGGCAATCCACCACACCACACACTGGAGTAGGGTATTACACCACAATGGTGGCCTGAACCAGTATAAACCTCGTGTCCCTTGTGTGTTCTTCTTTCTAGCCTAGATTCCTTGCGAGGCCTCGAGAAGCGAGCTGGTAGGGGAAATATCTTCGTGCGCACCCCAGAGTTCGAACCTCAAGGGTCTGCCGGAACCCGAAATCCGACATTTGGCGCGCCAGGTAGGGGGTGCGCCGGAATCTTTCTTTCGCTGGTCGCGTGTGATCTTCCATCGTATCCATGGCTGACGCTCATCGGGCTAGCGCCGAGCGTCGGGCTGCTCTCGCCACCCGCGTCACCCAAACGGCGCCCGTCGGTGGACGCCCCCGTCATTCCCCGTCGCCTGCTGTCAACACCTCCACCGGCCCGGCGGGGAACGAGCAGCAGGCCTCATACCTGCATCCTTCGGTGCGGTGGGAAGGCCGAACCGCCACCCCGTTGCTCACTCCAGCCGGTTCGTCGTCCCACGCCTGTCGCGCCCCCACGGACGCGCATGCTGTGCTGCTCCTGGCGCGTGAGCTCCTGCACTACCGTCCCGTCGACGACCTCTATGAGGACTGGCTCGCCCGCATCACCGAGCTCGTCAGCGCCGCATGGGGGCTGTCCTATGCCATCTCTCTCGCTGCCTCACCCTCCATCCTGCGCAGGAGGCATGGATCAAGAGGTGCCTCCGCCACCTCCTCCCCAAGAAGGCGCCCTGGCTCCAAGACACGCGGCCCCAGGACGAGACCCTCCGCTTCCGGCGCCCGCGCGACAAGAAAGGAGCTGCCAAGAAATTCCTCGTCCCCAAGAAGGTGCCCGCGTGCTCCCGGCACCGGTGCGCCATGCCCCCATCCCTGCGCCACCACGTCAAGACCCCGCACTGCTCCAAGCGGCGGCACGTGGGAATTCCTAGGAGCAAGCCCATCACCAGCAAAGGGCTCCGGTGGCCACCGCAGGCTACCGCGCCTTCACCCTCGAGCTACGCAATGTCGCATGGCCAAGCAAGTTCAAGCCTGGCCTGCCCCCTCGCGACGACGGCACTGCAGACCCCGCGGAGTTCCTCCAGCTCTATGAGCTGGGCATCAAAGCTGCCAACAGGGACGAAAAGGTCATGGCAAATTGGTTTCCCATGGCGCTCAAGGACGGTGCCCGCACCTGGCTCCTGAACCTGGCTCCTGGCACGATCTCCTCCTGGGATGAGATGCGCACTCGCGACCGGCCCCCAGCCATGAGTGACCTGCGCCGCATCAAGCAACAGCCAGGAGAGACCCTGTAGAAGTACATCCAGTGCTTCAACAATGCCCGCCTCAAGATCCCCAGGGTGATTGAGGAAGCTGTCATCTCAGCCTTCTCCAATGGCGTGCGGGACATCAAGATGAAAGAGGAGCTAGCAATCCATGAAGACCTGTGCACATCCCTGGAGCTGTTCAACTTGGCGACCAAGTGCGCCAGGGCTGAGGAAGGGCGCCTCTCCCTCCTCGAGCTTCCGGATGCCGATCCAGAAGAGAAGAAGCCCAAGGTCAAGGACGTGAAGCGTAAGGGAGCTGCTGTGCTCGCAGCAGAGCCAGACACCAAGCGAGGCAGGGATCAGCCTGAGTCATCCAAGGGTAGCCGGTACTGCATGTACCACAACCTCCACACCCACAACAACAACGAATGCTAAGAGCTCAGGGCTATGCGAGATGGGCTTATCGGCCGATGCCCCGAGCGCAACGATCGGGGCTATGGCCGAGGTGGAGGACGATGGGAAGACCGCGGCCCTCGCCAAGGGTGGCGTGACTAACCTCGCGAGGACCGTTGGCAGGACCAGCCTCGCGAAGGAGGTTGGAGGGATCAGCCTCGTGAGGATCGCCCGCACGGCAACGCAGGCCTCCCTCCTCTGCCACCACCGCCAAGGAGGAATGAAGACCGGCATCAGGACGAGGGGGCTGGGGGCTTCCAGGAGCCGCGCACAATCGCTTGCATCCTGGGCAGCGCTCAGGCCCCAGCCTCTCAGCGCATCTTCAAGCAGTTCGCTCGCGAGGTGAATGCAGTCCTCCCCAAGCTTGAGGCCACGTGCCCTCTCAGGTGGTCTGCGTGCGGTATCACGTTCAGCTCAGCAGATCAGCTCAAGTGCGCAGCAATGGCCGGTGTCCTCCCAATGCTTTGTTCCCCAGTCATCAGCAATGTGCAAGTCACCAGGACCCTCATCGATGGCGGAGCAGGACTCAACGTCCTGTCCGTCGAGATGTTCAACAATCTCCAAGTGCCATATGATCAGCTTCAGCCGACCAAGCCTTTCTCAGGAGTCACTGACGGTTCCACTTTTCCGATAGGGCAAGTTCACCTTCCTGTCACCTTGGGCAGCGCAACAACACCACACTGAACTCATTGACTTCGACGTCGCCCACATTCTCCTGCCATACAATGGCATCCTCGGGTACCCAGCCCTGGCCAAGTTCATGGCAGTGACTCATCATGGCTACAATGTCCTCAAGATGCCAGGAAGTGGTGGAGTCATCACAGTACCTTGTGAGGAAAGGGATGCAGTGTGTTGTCTTGAGCGTGCCTTCCAAGCTGCGGCAATCGAAGGCCCAGATCACAGGAGCGGGAGATTTCCCGAGGCGGTCCCTAAGAAGAAGAAGGCTTCGCCTGGCCCCAGCCATCATGAGGCGGGTACCTCCGGAGGCATTACATCAGGACTCGTGCTCGTTCAGGGGGCGCCACCCTCTGTTACATAGGATGGCGCGCCCGGTGCCCTCCTCGGGCAGGGCTCGGGGGCTCTTTCTTGGGGAGCCACCGACTTTGCCAAGGTCACGAGGGAGGTGCTCAGGCACCACTTGGAGGCATGCTTCAAAGCACGTTTCCCTCAGGAAGGTATGAGGCAAGGAGGGCCAAACCCTCAGGAGTTCATCACGAGGAACACTCAGGAGCTACAGGAGTCAAGAGTCATGCGCGGCAGCCGCCGCCTACCCGCCACAGCCCCCCATCCAGGCGAGGATGGCGGGCTGCGCGTCTGCATCGACGTGCCAGGGCTCAACCGAGCCGCGTCTCAGGAGCGCCTCTAGCCTTCAAGCATGGGGCGTTGCGAGGGTCCACCTCACAGCTATGTTCGCATGCCTTCCAGCCTGCCGAACGCGGTCGCCGCTCATCAGCGCCTGCTGAGGAGCATTCTGGAGGCTCGGGAGGTCAGGCATCACGCGGTCCTGGCGGAGATGGAGATGGTCCTCGGAGATCCTCCCGAGCCACCGGAGCCTCCCGAGGCTCCTGGGCTCGGGAGCTCGTGAGGGTCGGCCTCCTCACCATGCGTCGTCCGCTACTTCAGCATCCCTTCATCTTCAACAATATCAGGTGACATCTTTCAAAGTTCCATTTTCAGCTGGGAGCGCCCACAGGGCTGCATCATTCCCAGGCCGCGTGGATCCATCCCTGCGGCGTCTATCCGTTTTGCTCATATTCTTTGCTTACCTTGTTGGGGGCGCCCCTCGGGCTGCATTATCCCCAAGCTGCTCGGGCCTGACCCAATGGTGTTTGCTTTTTCCGCATCTATCTAAATGGATTTGCTCCTTCATGCTTAACCTGCTTGACTTAATCGCCTGCTCGACTGACATCTACCTTTGGAGCCGCTCGCTCTGGCACGGTGCTTGCGCATGGGTCCGTCCCTACAACACCGAAAAATCTGAGTGGTGGAGCTCTGGCCGCGGCAACCCCGCAAGGCCCCACCTCACCAGGCCCTCAGTGCCCCCATCACTCCTTCGGAGCAACCAATGGCTGGTTGGCAACCGTGACAGCAAACCTTGTTTCCCTCGTGGTTGGTATGTAGGACCCGCTCCAGGAGTAACGCTGGTGGCATCGTGAGCCTTCTCTCCCTCTTTTCGGCATGATCCGCTTGCACGTTAAAAGGGGGGCGCCTGAGCATCGCGACTCATGGGCTCTTACTGGCTCTCCAGCCCTCACCCCTGGCCCTGACCCACGGCATCGCGACCTGTCATACCAGCGGCGGCTGAGCTCGCTCGAGGGTCGGGACCTGAGGACGTAGAGCATGAAGGAAAGTGTGGGGAAGAGGGAATAAGCTCATGAGGACCTAACCCAGCAACACCTCAGCTACCGCCGCGCAGGCTCGGCACTTCGCTGAAAACTACTCCAAGCCTATGAGATAAGTCACGCAAAAACTGAATCGACTCAGCGCTAAACCCTCGCCTACTACAGCTCTGTGACGACAACATTGCTTGCCTTTCTTGCCCAGTGGAGGCTGCTTGAGCGCTAAAGGGGACCTCCTGAGCATCGCGACTCAGGGGCTCTTACTGGACCTTGGGCCGCTCACCTCCTGGACTTGACCACGGCATCGCGACCTCGCATACCAGCGACGGCTGAAGCTTGCCTAGGGACCGGGACCTGTCGGCGTAGAGCACCAAGCCCTCGTGAGGAAAGAAAGGGGGAACTGAGCCGGGGCAGAACGCCCCTCCCGCATCGTTTCATGATAAGGATGTACAATTCATAAAAACATGGCAGGCGCCTTACATACCCCCATGGGGTGTCATTTCGGTTCCTCGCAGGGAACAAAATGTGCAAAGGAGCGATAACTACGCGCGCCTCCGCAGGAAACGCCATCATCAACAGTGGGTCGTCAGGCGTCGGCGCCAACCCCATCCAGATCAGCAGCACCGGCGGCCTGATGCAGCCACCCTGCTTCGGGCGCGACGCGAGCTCGGAGGCTCGTAGCTATCGTCGCTTGTCTCCGGAGTTGCGTGGAGCTTGGCGGAGTCACTGGACTCTCCGGCTCCTCCGCTGCTGCCTGAGGAGCTGCTGGGGAAGCGGCTGGCAGGCCTGGCCCTTGGGGCAGCATTCCAGCCAGCGTCCTTCCGCGTCGAAGACCTTGAAGAACATCAAGGAGGCGCCATCGTATTCGAGATGGATTATGAGGGCACCCCCCGTCCGGTAGACCTGGGCGATCTCGCCCCAGCCGCGGGTCAGGAAGACCTTGCCCGGGGCAACAACCTCAACCTCCGCCTCGGTCGCGGGGGTGTTGCAGTCGGCATGCTGCAACTAGAGCTCCAGAGGCCCCCTCGGCGGAATCTCGAAGGCGAAGGAGGGAGGAAGGCGAATCCAAAATCGAGGAGGCATGGTGGCGTGAAGTACAAGCTCGCGAGAGGAGCCCTCGGCGTGGACTCCAGGGGGAACGACGCGCACCGCCATAACTCGTCGGCGGCGGCGGCAGCATCGTCGGTGCCGCTCGACGCCTTCTTCTCCAAGGCCCTCGATTCGGGCGTACAAGGGCAGCGGAAACCCAGGCGGCGGCCGCTCGTACCAGGGCCTCGACGCCTCCTGTCGAGCACCCTCGTCTCGGTGGCAGGGAACTGGCCGTTTCTTCGGTGGAAGAGGATTGGGACCCTCTCGGGGGGCCTTTCCCTTCTCTGCTGCAGAAAACCGGCGGATTGGTGCCATTGGCGTAAGGTGGAGCAAGGGCGAGGAATCAGAAGGAAAGGAGCAGCAGGAAGGGATGGACTGGAAGGGCTCGCCCCGTTCCGTACTTATAGCCGTTGAAGGCCAACCGTCGGCCTCCACGATCGCAAGTAATCATGACCCATTTCTGCATGCAGTGACTTGTCAAATCATGCGGTTGTCGAGGCATCGTGGGGAAGCGGGGACGCCCACGTCCAATCAATCGCCATGCGGCACCCAAGGCCACAGGCTATTGGGGCCCGCGGCACTTCGCACTCTCCCCTTCGCTTTTCTACTAAGCCAAGTCCGAGCACGCCTTGGGCCCGAGGGCTACTGTCGGCGTTCTGGGAACGGGGGTCCCCAGACTTGCCTACCTGCCGCCTGTGGCATGGCTCAAGTGGGGGCCCAGTGCAGCCCAGCTTCATCATCTCAAGCTCAAGACCCTCACGAGGGGCCAAGCCTCGTGGGGCGGACGACAGGAAGCTTCCTCAGGAGCAGCCTCATCAGGCAGGCTCGCGAGGAGGCGGAGAGATCAAGGCAGGGTACCTCGCGAGGTGCCCGTGACGCAAGCCATGACGATCGAGACCAGGCGGGCGCCGGCCTGCGCAGTGTCCTTGTTTCCCCTTTGGTGCAAAGGGGGCAAGCACAGGCCAAGGCATCATGCAAAGGTTACTATTTCGGTGCAACAAGACCAAGACCAGCAGAACGGCAGGATGGAAGTCATCGTGGAGCCCAGGACGGCGTCACCGCCAAAGTCTTTGGCAGTCGAAGACCAACTTTAGTCAAGATAAGTGTACTAGATGTTCCCCTTCAAAATGGCCAATTGTTGGCGCCCTTCCCGCTCATTATTTGGGAAGAGGCCCAGGGCCTCCCTCTATAAATAGGACTAGCCACCACAGTAGAAAGGGATCGGATCCAGATTGCGCATAGACTAGAGAGAAGCGACCGAACTCACCCAAGCAGTTCATCGCACCAGCTCAAGAACAGCCCCTCGCGAGGCTGTTCTCCCTTTGTATGGTTCATCATCAGCCCCTGAGGCAATCCACCACACCACACACTGGAGTAGGGTATTACACCACAATGGTGGCCTGAACCAGTATAAACCTCGTGTCCCTTGTGTGTTATTCTTTCTAGCCTAGATTCCTTGCGAGGCCTCGAGAGGCGAGCTGGTAGGGGAAAGATCTTCGTGCGCACCCCAGAGTTCGAACCTCAAGGGTCTGTCGGAACCCGAAATCCGACAGTGGGTGGTTAAGAAAAAATAACTCTCTTTTGCAGGGAATGGTCTCCAGCTGGAAATTAAAGGCGTCTAATGCTTATGCTAGGGACCTTAAACATCTTGTGGGACGCAAGATAAAATGTCCAAATGGTCTTACTATGTATTTCGTCCCAGGATTCCTTGACAATCATCCTATTTATCCTAACCAAGATCTGAACTTCCATAATCCACTTGTTCGTCAAATGTTTATGCTTCACAATACCCTTGGTGAAGCCTATCACCCAAACTATACTGTAGGGTATGACACCAAAGGCTTCAGAATGGATTATGGAAAGTGGATGACTAACCACATGACTGGTGATCGAAGTCTTCTGATGGATTCAACCCTACGTCTGTCTGACAGAAGTCACATCACATTTGCTGACACTACTAAAAGCAAGGTATTGGGTCTTGGTGGAGTTGCAGTCTCAAAGGATCAGCACATGGATAAAGTGATGCTTGTTGAATCCCTTGGTTTCAACTTAATGTCAGTCTCAATGCTTTGTGATCTGTACATGATTGTGATATTTGGAAAATATCGTTGCCTTGTGCTTATGGAATTTGACAAATCTCAAGCCTTTGAAGGGTATCGAAAAGATGATCTGTACATGGTAGATTTCTCAGCAGGACCACAGTTGGCCGTATGTCTTCTAGCAAAAGCTTCAGAGTGCTGGTTCTGGCATCGGCGGCTAGGACATGCTGGCATGAGGAACTTGTACACTCTCGCGAAGAAGAAGCATGTCGTGGGAATCGAGGGCATCAAGTTCAAGAAGTATCATCTATGTGGTGCTTGCGAAGCTGGAAAGATGACTAGGGCCAAGCATCCCATGAAGAAAATCATGACGACATCACGTCCCTTTGAGCTGCTACACATGGACTTATTCGGCCCTACCCACTGCTCTACTCTCACTACCACTACTTGTCTTTATGGCTTCGTCATTGTTGATGATTACTCAAGATATACATGGGTGCATATAATCCTCTACAAGAATGAAGTGCAGGATGTCTTCAGACGATTCGCCAATCGTGCCATGACGAACTATGGCATCAAGATCAAGCACATCAGAAGTTACAACAGCACAGAATTCAAGAACACCAGCCTCGACACTTATCTTGATACATTGGGCATCACTCATGAGTTCTCAGCTCCTTAGACACCTCAGCAGAATGGCGTCATGGAGCGCAAGAACAGAACCCTCATTGAGATGGCCCAGACGATGCTTGATGAGTACAAGACTCCAAGGAAATTCTGGCCTGAAGCCATTGATACTGCATGCCATGTCATCAATCGTGTTTATCTACACAAGCTTCTAAAGAAGACATTGATACGTCCATTTTGCATCATGCTTTTATATAGATATTTATTGCATTATGGGATGTTATTATACATTATGTCTCAATACTTATGGCTATTCTCTCTTATTTTACAAGGTTTATCATGAAGAGGGAGAATGCCGGCAGCTGGGATTCTGGCTGGAAAAGGATCAAATATTGGAAACCTATTCTGCACAGCTCCAAAAATCCTGAAACTCCACGGAAGTCACTTTTGGAATTAATAAGAATTATTGAGCGAAGAAAATACCAGAGGGGGGCCCACACCCTGGCCAGGAGGGTGCCCCCCCCCTACTGGGCGCGCCCCCTGTCTCCTGGGCCCCCTGTTGGCCCTCCGGTGCCCATCTTCTGCTATATGAAGCCTCTTACCCTGGAAAAATCATAAGCAAGCTTACGGGACGAAACTCCACCGCCATGAGGTAGAACCTTGGCGGAACCAATCTAGGGCTCTGGCGGAGCTGTTCTGCCGGGGAAACTTTCCTCCGGGAGAGGGAAATCATCAGCATCGTCATCACCAATGATCCTCTCATCGGGAGGGGGTCAATCTCCATCAACATCTTCACCAGCACCATCTCCTGTCAAAACCCTTGTTCATCTCTTGTATCCAAAACCACAAATTGGTACCTCTGGGTTGCTAGTAGTGTTGATTACTCCTTGTAGTTGATGCTAATTGGTTTACTTGGTGGAATATCATATGTTCAGATCCTTAATGCATATTAATACTCCTCTGATCATGAACATGAATATGCTTTGTGAGTAGTTACGTTTGTTCCTGAGGACATGGGTGAAGTCTTGCTATTAGTAGTCATGTGAATTTGGTATTCGTTAGATATTTTGATGAGATGTATGTTGTCTCTCCTCTAGTGGTGTTATGTGAACGTCGACTACATGACACTTCACCATTATTTGGGCCTGGAGGAAGGTATTGGGAAGTAATAAGTAGATGATGGGTTGCTAGAGTGACAGAAGCTTAAACCCTAGTTTATGCGTTGCTTCGTAAGGGGCTGATTTGGATCCACTAGTTTCATGCTATGGTTAGGTTTACCTTAATACTTCTTTTGTAGTTGCAGATGCTTGCAATAGGGGTTAATCATAAGTGGGATGCTTGTCCAAGAAAGGGCAGTACCCAAGCACTGGTCCACCCACATATCAAATTATCAAAGTACCGAACGCAAATCATATGAGCGTGATGAAAACTAGCTTGACGATAATTCCCATGTGTCCTCGGGAGCGCTTTTCTCATTATAAGAAATTTTCCAGGCTTGTCCTTCACTACAAAAAGGATTGGGCCACCTTGCTGCACCTTATTGACTTTCATTGCTTGTTACCCGTTACAAATTATCTTATCACAAAACTATCTGTTACCTACAATTTCAGTGCTTGTAGAGAATACCTTACTGAAAACCGCTTGTCATTTCCTTCTTCTACTCGTTGGGTTCGACACTCTTACTTATCAAAAGGACTATGTTAGATCCCCTATACTTTTGGGTCATCAAGACTCTTTTCTGGCGCCGTTGCCGGGGAGTGAAGCGCCTTTGGTGAGTGGAACTTGGTAAGGAAACATTTATATAGTGTGCTGAAATTTTCTGTCACTTGTTACTATGGAAACTAATCCTTTGAGGGGCTTGTTTGGGGTATCTTCGCCCCAACCAGTAGAGCAAAGAGTTGCTCTTCAACCTACTGAACCTACTGAAAATGTTTACTTTGTGATTCCTTCGGGTATGATAGAGAAATTGCTAGCTAATCCCTTTGCAGGAGATGGAACATTGCATCCCGATTTACACCATATCTTTGTGGATGAAGTTTGTGGATTATTTAAGCTTGCAGGTATACCCGATAATGTGGTTAAGAGGAAGGTATTCCCTTTATCTTTGAAGGGAGATGCATTGACATGGTATAGGCTATGTGATGATACGGGATCTTGGAGCTATAAACGATGAAGTTGGAATTTCACCAGAAGTTCTATCCTATGCATCTTGTTCATCGTGATCGTAATTACATATATAATTTCTGGCCTCGTGAAGGATAAAGCACCGGTCAAGCTTGGGGGAGGCTTAAGTCAATGTTATATTCATGCCCCAATCATGAGCTCTCGAGAGATATCATTATTCAAAAAATTTATGCTCGGCTTTCTCTCAATGATCGCACCATGCTTGATACTTCCTGTGCTGGTTCTTATATGTTGAAGACTATTGAATTCAAGTGGGACTTATTGGAAAGAATTAAACGCAACTCTGAAGACTGGGTTCCGACGATGGTAAGGAGTCGGGTATAACACCTAAGTTTGATTGTGTTGAATGTCTTATGGATACCGATGCTTTTCGTGGATTTAGCGCTAAATATGAACTTGACTCTGAGATAGTAGCTGCTTTTTGTGAATCTTTTACTGCTCACGTTGGTATCCCTAAGGAGAAGTGGTTTAAATATAGTCCTCCCACTGAAGTAGAAGTAGTTGCACCTATTACAGTTGAAGAAAAGACTATCACTTATAATGATCCTATTGTTCCTACTACTTATGTTGAGAAACCACCTTTTCCCGTTAGGATAAAGGATCATGCTAAAGCTTCAACTGTTGTTCGTAAGAGTAATACTAGAACTTATACACCTCCTGAGAAAATTAAAGTTGAACCTAGTATTTCTATGGTTAAAGATCTCTTGGATAATAATTTAGATGGGCATGTTATTTATTTCTATGGTGAGACTGCTAATATTGCTAGACCAGATGCTAAGATACATGGACCTGTTGTAGGCATGTCTGTTATTTCTGTTAAAATAGGAGATCATTGTTATCATGGCTTATGTGATATGGGTGCTAGTGCTAGTGCAATACCCTTTTCCTTATATAAAGAAATTATGAATGATATTGTACCCGCTGAGTTAGAAGGTATTGATGTTACTATTAAGCTTGCCAATAGGGATACCATTAAACCAGTTGGGATTGTTAGAGATGTAGAAGTCTTGTGTGGGGAAGTTAAATATCCTGCTGATTTTCTTGTTCTTGGTTCCCCACAAGACGACTTTTGTCCCATTATATTTGGTAGACCCTTCTTGAATACTGTTAATGCTAGGATTGATTGTGAAAAGGATATTGTTACGATTGGCTTAGGGGATATGTCTCATGAGTTTAATTTTGCTAAGTTTCGTAGACAACCCCGTGATAGAGAATCGCCTAGTAAGGATGAAATTATTGGTCTTGCTTCTATTGCCGTACCTCCTACTGATCCGTTAGAACAATATTTGCTAGACCATGAAAATGATATGTTTATGAATGAAAGAAGGGAAATAGATGAAGTATTCCTTCAACCGGGTCCTATTCTGAAACACAACTTACCTGTTGAAATCCTAGGGGATCCCCCTCCACACAAGGGTGATCCCCGTGTTTGAGCTCAAACCTTTACCTGATAATCTTAAATATGCTTATCTTGGTCAAAAGAAGATATATCCTATTATTATTAGTGCTAACCTTTCAGAGCAAGAAGAGGAAAGATTTTTGAAAACACTGAAGAAGCACCGTGCTGCTATTGGATATACTCTGGATGATCTTAAGGACATTAGTCCCACTCTATTCCAACAAAAAATAAAACTGGAGAAAGATGCCAAACCAGTTTGAGACCCTCAACAACGATTAAATCCTAAGATGAAAGAAGTGGTAAGAAAGGAGATACTAAAGCTCCTTGAGGCGGGTATAATTTATCCCGTTGCTGATAGTGATTGGGTAAGTCATGTCCATTGCGTTCCTAAGAAGGGAGGTATTACTGTCGTTCCTAATGATAAAGATGAATTGACCCCGCAAAGAATTATTACAGGATATAGGATGGTAATTGATTTCCATAAATTAAATAAAGCTACTAAGAAAGATCATTATCCTTTACCTTTTATTGATCAAATGCTAGAAAGACTATCTAAACATACGCACTTCTGCTTCCTAGATGGTTATTCTGGTTTCTCTTAAATACCTGTGTCAGCGGAGGATCAACAAAAAACTATTTTTACTTGCCCTTTCGGTACTTTTCCTTATAGACGTATGCCTTTTGGTTTATGTAATGCACCTTCTACCTTTCAAAGATGCATGATGGCTATATTCTCTGACTTTTTTGAAAAGATTTATGAGGTATTCATGGATGACTTCTCCGTTTATGGATCCTCTTTTGATGATTGCTTGAGCAACCTTGATCGAGTTTTGCAGAGATGTGAAGACACTAGTCTCGTCTTGAATTGGGGAAAGTGCCACCTTATGGTTAATGAAGGCATTGTCTTGGGGCATAAGATTTCTGAGAGAGCTATTGAAGTTGATAAAACTAAAGTTGATGCTATTGAAAAGATGCCATGTCCCAAGGACATTAAAGGTATAAGAAGTTTCCTTGGTCATGCCGGTTTTTATAGGAGGTTCATTAAGGACTTTTCTAAAATCTCTAGGACTCTGACTAATTTATTGCAAAAAGATATTCCTTCTGTCTTTGATGATGATGTGTAGAAGCATTTGAAATACTTAAGAAAGCTTTGATCACTACACCTATTGTTCAGCCACCTGATTGGAATTTAGCCTTTGAAATTATGTGTGATGTTAGTGATTATGCTGTAGGTGCTATTCTAGGGCAAAGAGTTGATAAGAAATTGAATGTTATCCAGTATGCTAGTAAAACTCTTGATACTGGCCAGAGAAATTATGCTACTACTGAAAAAGAATTCTTAGCAGTTGTATTTGCTTGTGATGACCTTATATTGTTGATTATAAAGTTACTATTCACACTGATAATGCTGCTATTAAATATCTTATGGAAAAGAAAGATGCTAAGCCTATACTTATTAGATGGATTCTCTTGCTCCAAGAATTTGATTTGCATATTATTGATAGAAAGGGAGCTGAGAAACCCTGTTGCAGACAACTTGTCTAGGTTAGAGAATGTTCTTGATGACCCACTACCTATTGATGATAGCTTTCCTGATGAACAATTAGCGGTCATTAATGCTTCTCATACTGCTCCATGGTATGCTGATTATGCTAATTATATTGTTGCTAAATTTATACCACCTAGTTTCACATACCAGCAAAAGAAAAAGTTCTTTTATGATTTAAGGCATTATTTCTGGGATGACCCACACCTTTATAAAGAAGGAGTAGATGGTGTTATTAGACGTTGAGTACCTGAGCATGAACAGGAACAGATCCTACGCAAGTGTCACTCTGAACCATATGGAGGACACCACGCTGGAGATAGAACTGCACACAAGGTATTGCAATCCGGTTTTTATTGGCCTACTCTCTTCAAAGATGCTCGTAAGTTTGTCTTGTCTTGTGATAAATGTCAAAGAATAGGTAATATTAGTAGACATCAAGAAATGCCTATGAATTATTCTCTTGTTATTGAACCATTTCATGTTTGGGGCTTTGATTATATGGGACCTTTTCCTGCCTCTAATGGATATACACATATTTTAGTTGTTGTTGATTACGTTACTAAGTGGGTAGAAGCAATTCCAACTAGTAGTGTTGATCATAACACCTCTATTAAGATGCTTAAAGAAGTTATTTTTCCAAGGTTTGGAGTTCGAAGATATCTTATGACTGATGGTGGTTCACATTTTATTCATGGTGCTTTTCGTAAAATGCTTGCTAAGTATGATGTTAATCATAGAATTGCATCTCCTTATCACCCACAGTCTAGCGGTCAAGTATAATTGAGCAATAGAGAGCTCAAATTAATCTTGCAAAAGACTGTCAATAGATCTAGGAAGAATTGGTCCAAGAAACTTGATGATGCATTATGGGCCTATAGAATTGCATATAAAAATCCTATGGGTATGTCTCCGTATAACATGGTTTATGGAAAAGCATGTCACTTACCTCTAGAACTTGAACATAAGGCATATTGGGCTATTAAAGAGCTCAATTATGGCTTCAAACTTGCCGGTGAGAAGAGGTTGTTTGACATTAGCTCACTTGATGAATGGAGAACCCAAGCCTATGAGAACGCCAAGTTGTTCAAAGAAAAAGTTAAAAGATGGCATGACAAAAGGATACAAAAGCGAGAATTTAACATAGGTGATTATGTGTTGCTATTCAACTCTCATTTAAGATTTTTTGCAGGAAAACTTCCCTCTAAGTGGGAAGGTCCTTACGTTATCGAGGAGGTCTATCGTTATGGTGCCATAAAAATAAACAACTTCGAAGGCACAAGCCCGAGGGTGGTGAACGGTCAAAGAATCAAACATTGTATCTCAGGTAATCCTATCAATGTTGAAACTAATATTATTGAAACCGTAACCCCGGAGGAATACATAAGGCACACTTTCCAGAACGTTTCAGACTCTGAAAAGGAATAGGTATGTGGTACGGTAAGTAAACCGACTCCAAAACAATTCTAATGGCAATTTTCCTCCGTTTTGGAATATTTAATAACTAGCAGGGTCACCCGCGCATTTGCGCGGCTAGAATAATCCTTCTTGATTATTTTCTCTGACCACTATATGGCCTCCCAATGATTTAACAGGACAAAAATCATATGTCATATAAAAAGATTATGGACAAAACTGAAGACACAATGAAACATCTAATGCATTATATTCTTAATGAAATTCGTTGATGTGTGAGGTGGGAAGACTGATGCAATATCATATATGGGCTTTCATAGAGATCTTCGTTTCCCCCATCTTTGAACCATTTCTCTTCGTCCCTCATTTTGTATTGCTTCAGCAATATGTTCTTGAGCGATCCCTCACCAAGAATTAAATCTAAACATGAATATCACATATATAAAGTTATGTTCTCCCACTCAAGTCGATTACTGCCGCAATCTTAGATGTCTTTCTCTGTTAATGAAATATCATATCTACCTACATAGGTGCCCATAGATTCTTATCATACTATCGTCCATATGGGTGTATATTGACAACGTGTAGATTAAATATTCTCACTGACTCACTCTCTTCAAATCTTATTCATGATAATCTTGTCTGTGATGCTTTGTATCATCTTGTATTTCACATGTTTTCATTACTTATAATAATCATCCGCTATTAATTGTATATATAAATTTATTTTAAAGTATATATTCAAATGAATTTCATATGAAGTGAAAATAGTATAGACCAATTGTAGTTTATTTCTTATTCAGAACCATAATTTCATACCTAAAATATGCCTATAGTCTACACCTACTAAGAATTTTATGTAATATGGGTCACTAACTATACTTGTACTTTTTATCATATCAACCCGGAGTTGTATCTGCTATGGATTTTCGTAAACATCTTCGTTGAACTACAGTTCTACAACATTGTAATCTCCACATCCGTGCAAAATATATTTCATCCTATGTCATTGAACTTGGTGATTTCTTCACGAATTGTGTTAATATAAACTCTAAATAATCAGAGTTGGCTGCATCGTAAAAATTTGAATTGAGAGCCACCACGATATATAGGTTGATCATTCAGAAACTAATGTTGTACATTCTTTTCCTATTGATCGATTTAGACTATATTATAATTGAGCAGTCACCCCAAAAATAAACTGATGATTAGATGCATGTATTTGATTATGGATTTGGCGTGTGTGATGGGTCCTTACGAATGTATTTCTTTCTTGTTGTCTTAGCCTCCAAACAGACTGTGCTTTCATTCGATTTGATCCACTTTAATAATCTTTTATGGGGTCAATTTTTTACTCTTGCTACTAATGTATATAATTCACTCATTCTAGTGCGGTGGTTATATGTCATCCTTATCATCCTATGGGCTGACTTCTTGCCATATAGTCATAGACTAATTACTCTTAACTTCCTATAGTCCATCCACGTCCTATTGCGTTTGGCGACGACATAATCTATTTGAAGAATTGATGCATAGCGTGGTCAGTTCGTGTGATCTCTACATTGTCGTGATCCTGTCAGTTTATTTTCTAAATTGGAATCTTAACCGCTCTCTTGCTAAGTTATTTGAAAAAACAATATTGGGATGAATATGGATATATCATTTTTTCCTTGAAAAAGGGGGGATAATCCATGCCCTTTGCTTTGGATGATGCACACAGCCAAGGGCATATATCATTGAAGTAGATTCTTATTCTCTACAAAGAACCTCCTGCCTTGAAATACATGCAATCCATATTCGATAATGAAATGTTTCTATTGTGTGTATACTTTGGCTAAATTATTATAATTATCTGTGCTTTTTTGACCCGCTTCTTTTTCTTATAGGTTTCTCTCTAGCCGTAAGGAAAACCTTGACCTTTTAGACTTGCTTGTGGGTCAAAACGATAAGAATTGGGTATTATACAATGCGGGGCATAAGCTTTCTTTGATTACCACCCGTATGAACCAAATCATCATTTTTTTTTCTCAAGGACATGGTCTTCCAAAGCCCAAGGATTCAACAAAGATGCTCCAGAGCCATGCAATGACCTCTAGTCTTTGACCTCATCATATATCCGTAAGTCCTCCACAAAACAACCTAGCTAGGCACCATCAAACCAAATTTTTTATATGGAAACTCAAGTCTAGAGTTCATTCGTTTGATTAAAAAATAACGGATGCAATCTACGGTGGAGAGTCAGGTGGAGCATGAGTGTCATGCTCACACTTTTGTTTGCTGATTTGGTCATGATCTATCTGAACAACTTAATGGTCTTCCGACATCGTCGCTTTTTTTTATATGGAACTCAAGTCTACAGTCGATTCATTGATTAAAAAATAACTGATGCAATCTGCGGGGGCGATTCAGGTGGAGCATGAGTGTCATGCTCATGCTTGTGTTTGCTGACTTCGGTCGTCATCTATCCGAACAACTTAATGGTCTTTCGTCGCTTCTCAGATTGATCTTGCCATATTGGACTCGCCGATATCGCCAAGCCAGGCCCGTCTTGTAAGAACTTGTTACTTCTGTGTCAATGGCAAGGGCACAACCTGGTTTGAAATCGCAATAAGGACTTGTTTTGGACCCTGCCATTGACTCGCTATTATTCTGCCGGGTGTACTTGTTGGAAACCTTGCCGCGGACTCAGGGCAACTTTGTGTGTTCATCAACTTCTTGCCAATGCGAGATCGATCATGGTGGTCGCTCGAACTCATCTGAGACTATTCTTTTGAAGTATCTATATGCCGGAGTTCCAAGGATAGCCGCCGTGCCAAGATCCCATCAATGGGCATTGTTCAGGGTTGTTGCTGCTGCACGCGTGCTTCTGCAGTTGTTTGGAAGCCACAATGGTCACCTTATTTATCCCTCATGCACAACATGCAAAACGTGATTGTTGAGATAAGATTGCCACCATGGTCATCATCTGAGCGAAGCAGCATGATGGCTTATCTGGGAGACTGGGACAGAGACAGTTTTTCTTCAGGCGAAGGTGGATCCATGGATATCATACGATTTTGATTCGCCGGTGTCGATTTTGATTCCCTCGGCGTCGTATGGTTTTGATTCAACAGACCTCTGGCGTGTATTCTTTTGTACGCTTGGCCTCCGGATATGTAAAGTTTAGAGTCCGCATCCATCTCAACTTCCATACGTGTAGTCACGGGAAATAAATCAATTGTATAGTAATCTTTCCTAAAAAATAATGAATAGTTTCCATGTCCATGTGCTACTCTAGGCCGTATTATATAGGAATTGATCTTTCAATCATTTTTTTCCTTTTGCAAGGATTCTGATTGTTCGTATTGCTTCGGAATCGATCTTCCAATCTTTTTTCCTTTTGCTAGGATTCTGATCGTACTGAAATCATTTTTTTATTTTTTATTTTCTATAGCATGGGCATGTTTCAAATTAATTTTTTTCTGTACAATGCATGTGTACGTACGTGCATGACTTGGTCTCCTAGGCAATTACATTCGGGTTATAGCGTAACTTTTCTGTTTCTATCGGTGCAAAAAAAAACTTTTCTGTTTCTATTTTTTTCTCAATATGGACTAATGCATATTCACGTAGCTTATCCTTATACGCATATAGCGTGACAACATGGGAGTTCAATACTATTGCCACATATATTTTATGATGTTACGTAAAAATCTTTAAATCTCGGCCGTTATTATTCTAATCAAACGGTGTAAGAAATATTAGCATATGTGGACGAACATGATGGCTTATTTAACTCTTGTTTTAATTATATAATAGATAGATTTTAGGAAGCAAGAAGTAATCCGGGAAGGACACGAGGCCTCCACGAGGATGGAGGGTGCGCCCCACCTTACTGGGCACGCCCCCCTATCTCGTGGGCACCTCGTGTGCCTCCCGGACTCCATTTTCTTGCACGTTACTTCTTTTGGTCGGTAAAAATTCATTATATAATCTCCCGAAGGTTTTAACCACCGTATCACGCAAAAATTCTCTGTTTTCGTTTCGAGCTGTTTTTCTGACAGATCTAGAGCACCATGACGTCTCCAAGCGCTCCCAAGGACAAGTTTTTCGAGAGGGTTATCAACCACTATCTTGCGGAGGTGCTGCAAAACCCTCAAACCATCTAGATGCATGAGGGGGTGCTGCACATCCGCGATGTGGAGGGACCAAGGCGTACCGGAAGCATGGAGACAAAGCTCGAAGCCATGGAGCAACAAGTTTTCAAGTGCCAAGGGATGATGGAGCGAGGACTCAACGCCAACCAGATATGATCGCGGAGTTCACCAATAACCATAAGCTAGATGCTAAGATCATTGGGGAGACTATCTTCAAGCTTCAAGAGAAAATCGAGTACCTCCAAACCCAGATCTATGACCTGCAAAACCAAAACTGCGAGTATGAATATAGATTCAAGAGGATGAGTTTGGCTGCAGATTTGAGGATCCCGGAGACTCGATCGTCCTTCTATGATGGTGAGCCTATGCCTTGGAAGATGGACGACAAGCCTACATCATCAACAACTCCTTCTTCACCACCTCCGAAGACATAATGACATGGGTATGGGCACTCCCCTTGGCAACTGCCAAGCTTGGGGGAGGTGCCCCGGTATCATATCACCATCACACTCCTATCTTTACCGTTTTTCTTAGTTCGATCCTTTTAGTAATATCTTGATCTAGTAGAATAAAGTTTTGGTGTGAAGTAGTTTTGAGTTTTGCTTTTTGATCTCTCTATGTAATCAAGTCCGTGAGCTATCTATAATAAAGATTAGTGTTGAGTCAAGGGCTTTGCTTTCTTGCTATGATCTTAAGAAAGTAGAAAGAACAGAAAGAAATAAAAGAGTTCATATTGATCTTATGGATAGTAATGACTTCACATATAAAGAGTTTGAGGCATAAAAATTGTTGAGAGTTGACAAACATAGTTTTGGTCATCATTGCAATTAATAGGAAGTAATAAAGAAAGAGAGGTTTTCACATATAAATATACTATCTTGGACATCTTTTATGATTGTGAGCACTCATTAAGTATGACATGCTAAAGAGTTGATGTTGGACAAGGAAGACAATGTAATGGGTTATGTTTTCTCACATCTCAGTTAAAGTATATTGTCATGGATCCTTCCAACATGTTGAGCTTGCCTTTCCCCCTCATGCTAGCCAAAAATTCCTTACACCAAGTAGAGATACTACTTGTGCTTCCAAATATCCTTAAACCTAGTTTTGCCATGAGAGTCCACCATGTCTACCTATGGCTTGAGTAAGATCCTTCAAGTAAGTTGTCATGTTGCAAGCAATAAAAATTGCTCTCTAAATATGTATGACTTATTAGTGCGGAGAAAATAAGCTTTATACGATCGTGTGATATGGAAGTAATAAAAGCGACGGACTGCATAATAAAGGTTCATATCACAAGTGGCAATATAAAGTGACATTCTTTTGCATTAAGATTTTGTGCATC
>NC_041389.1:322239257-322245109 GCF_002162155.2 Triticum dicoccoides
ACATCACCCAAAGGTGAATACATTGGGAGGCAACACTATAAGCCCCTATCTTTCTCAGTGTCCGATTAAAACTTCATAACCATAAGTATTGCGTGAGTGTTAGCAATTGTAGAAGACTATATGATAGTTGAGTATGTGGACTTACTGAAAAGCTCTATTCTTGACTCTTTCTGATGTTATTATAAATTGCAATTGCTTCAATGACTGAGATTATAGTTTGTTAGTTCTCAATGAAGTTTATGATCCATACTTGACATTGTGAATAGATTGTTACTTGAGTATGAGAAATCATATGACAAAATCTATATATGTTGCTGTTATAAGAATGATCATGATGCCCTCATGTTCATATTTTATTTTTGTCGACACCTCTATCTGTAAACATGTGGACATATTTTTCGATTTCGGCTTCCACTTGAGGACAAGCGAGGTCTAAGCTTGGGGGAGTTGATACATCCATTTTGCATCATGCTTTTATATCAATATTTATTGCATTATGGGCTGTTATTACACATTATGTCTCAATACTTATGGCTTTTCTCTCTTATTTTACAAGGTTTATCAGGAAGAGGGAGAATGCCAGCAGCTGGAATTCTTGCTGGAAAAGGAGCAAATATTGGAAACCTATTTTGCACAGCTCCAAAAATCCTGAAACTCCACAGAAGTCACTTTTGGAATTAGTAAGAATTGTCGAGCGAAGAAAATACCAGAGGGGGCCCACACCCTGGCCAGGAGGGTGGGGGGAGTGCCCCCTCCCTACTAGGCGCGCCCCCTGTCTCCTGGGCCCCCTGTTGGCCCTCCGGTGCCCATCTTCTGCTATATGAAGCCTCTTACCCTAGAAAAAAAATCATAAGCAAGCTTACGGGACGCAACACCGCCGCCACGAGGCGGAACCTTGGAGGAACCAATCTAGGGCTCCACCGGAGCTGTTCTGCCGGGGAAACTTCCCTCCGGGAGGGGGAAATCATCACCATCGTCATCACCAACGATCCTCTCATCGGGAGGGGGTCAATCTCCATCAACATCTTCACCAGCACCAGCTCCTATCATAACCCTAGTTCATCTCTTGTATCCAATCTTGTATCCAAAACCACAAATTGGTACCTGTGGGTTGCTAGTAGTGTTGATTACTCCTTGTAGTTGATGCTAATTGGTTTACTTGGTGGAAGATCATATGTTCAGATCCTTAATGCATATTAATACTCCTCTGATCATGAACATGAATATGCTTTGTGAGTAGTTATGTTGGTTCCCGAGGACATGGGTGAAGTCTTGCTATTAGTAGTCATGTGAATTTGGTATTCGTTCGATATTTTGATGAGATGTATGTTGTCTCTCCTCTAGTGGTGTTATGTGAACGTCGACTACATGACACTACACCAGTATTTGGGACTAGAGGAAGGCATTGGGAAGTAATAAGTAGATGATGGGTTACTAGAGTAACAGAAGCTTAAACCCTAGTTTATGCGTTGCTTCGTAAGGGGCTGATTTGGATCCACTAGTTTCATGCTATGGTTAGGTTTACCTTAATACTTCTTTTGTAGTTGCGGATGCTTGCAATAGGGATTAATCACAAGTGGGATGCTTGTCCAAGAAAGGGCAGTACCCAAGCACTGGTCCACCCACATATCAAATTATCAAAGTACCGAACGCGAATCATATGAGCGTGATGAAAACTAGCTTGACGATAATTCCCATGTGTCCTCGGGAGCGCTTTTCTCATTATAAGAAATTGTCCAGGCTTGTCCTTTGCTACAAAAAGGATTGGGCCACCTTGATGCACCTTATTTACATTCATTGCTTGTTACCCCTTACAAATTATCTTATCACAAAACTATCTGTTACCTACAATTTCAGTGCTTGCAGAGAATGCCTTACTGAAAACTGTTTGTCGTTTCCTTCTGCTCCTCGTTGGGTTCGACACTCTTACTTATCGAAAGGACTATGATAGATCCCCTATACCTGTGGGTCATCAGACATCATATGAGCTACTAACTGGTAAGAAACCAAACGTCAGTTACTTCGGAGTATTTGGTGCTACATGTGCAATTTGGTACACGAAAACTCGGTAAAAGTTTGCGAGGTTTGAATTTTCAATAAAGCTATATGCGCTGCATTTCAGAATGGAGGGAGCATACGGCAGTTGCTAACACTCACGTGGAAGATTTGTGTGTAGGAGGAGTGGCTGTTCTGTTAAATGACATGGCAAAACTGACATTATCGGATGCCGATCTAACGGTTCTTACGGTGTTCGTCAGGAAAAGGCTTGTGGAGAACATTTTGTCGGATAATGATTTACGGACACATGCATTGCATTGATACGTGCCCCCTCTCTCTCATGCACACGCACCCTCACGAGTCACGACTCTCCCGAGTCCTCTCGCAGACTCGCACGTCGCACCCACCGTCTATCTGCAGGTAGACGTCACACACATATGTGCTCTTCACAGCCTACCCTCAGAACTTCTAAAAAACAAAAGACATCGCGCACATTTTATTTTAGCTCACATGTCACACAGTTATACTATTACTCTTGTGGCGAACGTTCTTTGGACATAGTATATTGTACTCTCACGAAGAGAAGTGGTGCACGCACGCACTAGTTCTCTCACACCCACTCGCGGGTACACGTAGGAGAGCAGTTTTTTGAAGCTGGTACAACAAAATCACTCCACTATATATATAAGCAGGAGCCTTAGCGCTTGCTTTACTAGGGTTCCTCTCGTTCACTCTCTCATGCTCTCCAGATCTAAGCAAGACATAGGTGGCCACACTCTCTCTCAGCTCATGGCTGGTCACGAATCCGGCCGGACAACCTCGACCGGGGCAGGGGTGTAGGTGCATCGTTCACGCTGTCATAGGCGGAGAGGGAGGAGACCAACAGCTGCCCGCGCGTCCCGATCGGCGGCCGTGCCGTTCTCTTCGAGAGAGCGCCGACTCGGGAGGGCCTCCGACCCCTTCTTCCTCCTTGCGGTATTGTGGCCAAGATGCAGCCTCCCGACGCCGTCTTTACCACATGCCAACGACCCTCGGGTATATATTCCTTCGAAACCTGCCTTGCTCTACTGCCCCAACTCCCTTCGTGTGGATCTTTTTCTACTTCCGTCCGCTGTTCCAAAGACACCTAGACTTTTACTATTATTAGAGGTAAAGCTAGTTCATACAGCCGACTCTAAGCGTTGGTTCAAACAGGGAAGAAAGTGGGAAAGATGTAGCATGAATCTAGGACTTGGTTCTAAGAGGAAACGGGGGAAAGTAGTAGATACTAGCTACCCAACCGGTCTCTTGGTTGAAAAGACGAAGAAAGCATGGTGGGTAGCGAAGGGTGGGGGGAAGTGGACCTATCTCTTGGTTGAAAACGGAAAGAAAGTGACGAGTGTTGGGGGACAATGCAAATGAGAATGAGCAAGTCTAGATTTCTTGTGCTCACATAGGAAAATGTCGCCGAGGAGATAAAAAATGGGACAAATGCAGACATGCTGCCTGAGTGTTTGCCGCTCTCGGCAGCCACATCTGCCTCACCACTTTATGGCCCTACTGTCCCTACACCCATATTGCTACCGTTAATGTAAAATCACATGAAGCATTAAGCAATGCCACCTAATGTCACTATAAGTAATGGTCTAGTGCCGTCGATAAATTGAAGCAATGCCACCACCATTTTATGAAGTGCTTCCGTCTTGCTTTATTTCCCATGAATTGTGTTTTTGCAGTTACACTTAAATCTCACACCGCTAACATTGCTTCATCCCAGTGGAACTACACAAATTTGATTGCACATTTACTGACCATGTGCTACTCTCATGACAGTAATAGTAATGCTATTGTTTTGCATGTTAATCTAGTGGCATTGTTGATGTGATGTGATGCTACTTACTTAAGGACTCTTCATACTGTCAATCTAGTGCCAATTATAACACAATAGATGCTGATGTTAATCATACGCCACTGCAAATATATGTCACTGTTTAAATAACTGTATTTCATATTTGCGCAAACAGGGATGTCTGTCTCCATATTATTTCGGGATGTCTGTCTTTGTATCGTTTCTATCCACGCAATCAAAAGCACACACCTTAGTTTTAGTACAACTGCGCAAAATGAGATGGCTATCCCTCGTTGCCATCGTCTAACCTCCCGTCTTCAAGGTATTCCTACATTGGTAGTAACTAAGGTAGAATGACCAACGCAATCTAAAAGAAGCTGATTCGTACATTTTACTTCCTGATTGCATTGCAGGGACTTGCGAAAATAACTGCATCCTAGTCCGGAATGCACTTTCTACCAGTTCATCCATGGACTGAGGACTAGCTGGCACGGCTGCACGGTGGTTTTTTGGACAGGTGCACGGACAAGAGGCATTGTGGTCTTCTTATTTCTGCAAATAGCGGTGCTTAAATTTAGTGGAATGCACAAGAATTTCACCTGGTCAGTACACTGCATGGTTCAGTTCAGCATTCCAGCTGAGACCACAATTATAATTGGTTATTCTGGAATGAGAGAACCTAACCCTGGATGGTGGCAACAAGAAAAAACCAGAGTGAACTCCAGGAAATTTTAGCCTGTCGAGAGGCCCTTTGCTTAGAGAAGTCTTGCTTGTTTTTTTCCTGATTTGTAAACCTTATCACAACTTTGTCTTTTGTTGTGACCTAGTATATGTTTGTTATGTTCTATGAATCATTGAGATGTATAAAATTGCTTAACTTATGCTTTTCAAGTTTATATGAAGACGAGTTTAATGTGAGTGTTCCACATGAGCGCTGGACTAGCCTGTGAACGTTTGGAATTTATTACATTGTGGCCTCAGTTAACTGCATGAACCACTATAACAAGATACATAGTTGCTTATATGTCAGACAGCAGATTGTTGATTGTTAGCTGGTCGATAGCCTAGTGTTGAAGCGAGCTGAGCCAATGTGCCGTGTTTTGCACAAGTGCTTACAAGTGGGGTAGCACCAACAGTGTTTACAAGTACTTATGTATACGTCAGCGCACAGTTTTCGAACAAGTGCTCTATTTCATCAAAACACACACTGCTCGTATGATAAACCGTGACAACTTATGTCTTACCATGCCATATTCATGAAAAAACTAGTGAGGGCGCATCTGTTTCGGCAACAATTACGATGGTTCTCACATGATTCACGGGCACACAAAAGTAGCAGCAGTTCCCATAGATGGATTCAAACAGAGTACTAGCCCTAGAGGGGTCGATAACAGGCAAGGTTCGGATAATTAGACACAATCCAAACTACTATTAAACACTAGCTGGGGCAACTATTTCATGCCTCGATCTAATTTGGGCTGGACACAAGACAGACCTTGCCATGAACATCATCGAGGACGTCCCGCAGCAGCTCAATCCTGTGAACCTTCTTGAAGACAACCTTGTGGCCTTGCCACTGATAAACTTGTTTGTGGAGGCAAGCCATGTCATCTTCCTGCGTAAGCTTGACAAGAACAGTATGCCTCACAAACGAAGGAGTAGCTTTGAACTTCTTGTGCTTCAGTACACCCTGTACAACATGCCTGACAACAGTGAGGTTGGAATACAACTCTTCATTGGTATAACCGCAAATGGCTTCCAGGATCCAACAGCCTAAGAACTATGTTTTCCCGGTGTGTATATTCAGGTCATCCGCCTCATAGCGAGTGACATGTACAACCACACAATCCTTGTCTGCATCAGGGCTCTAATTGAAACAGAAACAAATTCTGAATTACTTTTCAGTATCAGAAACACAAGTTATTTAAACCACTATGTATAGCATGGCATCGAAGCTAATAAAATTTTGCATTATTAATCACCACATACGTAGATGAAAAACCACAATCAAGATCGTAAAGAAGAA
>NC_041389.1:322245701-322267135 GCF_002162155.2 Triticum dicoccoides
GGGGGGGGGGGGCACATCCTCGAAGGGGGAAAACTGCTCCTGCAGTGCCACGGGGGATGTAACCTCAAACGGGGCATTGACCATCTCACTAGTGGCCGTGAGCGTATCTGGGGTCGGCTCGCTGGATGCCTCCATCTTCTTGGAGCTCTCTGTCTCGTGGGGATCAGCTTCCCGTGTCTGCTCCAATATCGGCAGATATTTGGCTGGTTCTCCTTGGTCAATCATGAAACTGACGAATACTAGGAGACAACTGAAAGGAAAACACAATCGCAATGACAACGGAACAAAAAAGAGAGTGGGGATCGGTTACTGCTTTGCAAAAGTTCTTTTTTTTCTCTAAACGAAAATATACCAACATCACGGATCTGCTTACCTTCCCTTTGTTCGGAGAGAAGAACAGTGGAAGATGCGAGTGTTGCCTTTCTTGAAGACGGTGAGGGAGAAGGGGATTTAGCGAAGAGTGAAATGATGGTTGCTTCGTTCATCAAACTTAGACTGCGGGGAGGTGGGGTTTTGTGATACGACGGCTCGTTACTGCCGCGCTATGACCGGGGTGACTCTCCGCCTGCATACTGCCTTCTAATTTGGTGGATGGCATTTGGGCCCGCGCGCTGCATGGCCCGCATGCCGGTGAACAAAAGTATAACAGCATTCAGTAGAGGGAGACGTTTCAATGACCTAGGAGGATCCAGAAGCGGTAGAGTGTCTCCACTATAATAGTAGTAATTGTTTTTCTAGGTAGCTATAGAGTGTCTCCACTGTACTAGTAGTAATTGTTTCTTTGGGCCCAAGATAAAACAGCCCATCCACACTAGTAAATAGTAAAATAAATTCAAAAGCCCATATATTTACTGAATGAGAGGCGCTACCCACACCCAGCACACCGCCCCCCAAGAAAACCTGGGTGCTCTTCTTCCTCCTCGCTCCCACCCACCTCACGTCAGCTTGCTCCACTCGTACCCCCAAATTCCTCACCTCACTCCTACAGAAAACCCCAGCTCCCCTTCTTCCTCACTACTATAGAAAAACCCCAGCTCCCCTTCTTCTTCACTCGCACTACAACTAGGCTCGTCATTCATTACTCTGCTCAAATCCGTGAGCGCGACATGATGCCCTCGAGGAAAATGCAGTCGGCTAACCCCAGCACCAAGAAGATGAGGCTCCCGCCAGTGGTGATGTTTGTTGTAGATCCAGCACCCGGCAGCGCGGGGAGAAGCGGCGACCCTGCCCTCATCGGATCCCAGGAACCCGTAGAATCTCGGGTGGACCGCATCAGCGATCTCCCGGACGCCGTCCATGGGGAGATCACCTCGCTTATCCTCACCAAGGATTGCTGCCGCACCCAAGTCCTCTCAATTCGGTGGCACCCTCTATGGTGCGCCGTGCCCCTTAATCTCGACTGTCGTCAGCTATCTCTCTTCAATGATTTTAAAATCCCCAGAGCCATCATCTCCTCCCACCAGGGCTCCGTTCAAAGCCTTTGCATCCCGTCATGCTACCTGAGCAAGCATACCATGCCCTGCACGGTGGACGCCTGGCTGAAATCCCCTGAATTCATAGAACTACAATTGCTTGAGTTCTACTATTCCCCTTGAAATCACATACCACATACCGAACGCCATGAACTTGTGCCCTCAGCACCGATGTCCATCTCGCGGTTTTCCTCCTCTCTCCACACCGCCACATTTGCGTTGTGTTAACTACCAGACAATCTGGTACTAAACCTTCGACTCCCATTTCTCAAGAAACTTTTACTTGTGCGGGTTCCTATATCGGAGGCCTCATTGCACAGCATCATCCACTCCAGTTGCCTTGCCCTGGAGTGCTTGGTGCTTGTTTTCAAAGTTAGAATCCGTTGTCTCCAAATAAAGTCGCCTAACCTTGTAAGAATTGGAATTTCTTTTGATGGAAGGCAGCTTATCATCCAAGATGCCCCTTCACTTCAAAGGTTGGTCCTTGATTCTAGTTAGTCACCGTTGCAAATAATCGTCCTCTCTGCGCCTAAATTGGAGACCTTGGGTGTAATACATGATCTCTATGCTCATTTCAATATGGTGCTTGGCTCCACAGTTCTTCAGGTACTTTATATTATCATCTACACTTGTAACCATAAGCTGCATTTTAAATTTCTACGCATAAGTTATATATCATCTTGGAGTACACATTTTGTACTAATATTATGTTCTATGCTCAATGAAGAGTTTCTCCATGGATGGCCTATCAATGGTGCTGGATTCTGTCAAGATCTTATATATCCAAATGAATAGTTTTGATGAACAAGATTAATGGCTTGCTGCAATGCTTTCCATGTCTGGAGAAGTTGTATATAAAGGTCATAATTTCACGCACATTGGAAGCCCGCATATAGTGTACTAGAATTAACCGTTCAGCTGTTGCTCTTCCGACACTCTTTTTTTAGACCTTGACTGTTTTCATTCTTCATGTCTATTTAGGCAACCGGATGGGTAAGAAAGTTATAACCAATCAGTGGATTCATAAGCATTGGGATTTTCTCACTTCTCATGAGATTCAATTGAAGACAATAACGCTAGAACGATATGTAGCCAACCGTGCAAACACTAGATTTGTCACATTCTTCCTGCTGAATGCGAGGTTACTATTGTCCATCAGGCTTAAGTTTATTAGCAGCATGGTTTTGACGGATGGGTATGTCGAAGAGCAAAAAAAGGAGTTTCAGGTGGGCAAAAGAGCTTCTGAAGGTGTCGGGCTTCTATTTACAACATATTGTGGTCATAATCCAGTAAATTTTTACGACCCAGGATGTTCATTCTATGGACCTGGCTGATCCATTTGACTGTGACTGCCAAAAACAGTGCTGGAGTTAGATGTTGTTACCCTTTTCAACCTGTTTTTTTTTGTAAACCTGATGAACAATCAACCCTCGTGCTTTTGTACAGTTTGTAAGCTAGAGTTAGATGTTCCTGCCCTTTTCAACTCGGCTGTGACTATCATATTTTCTTTGAAACAAGGCAAATGGCTTGCCATTCGTTTAATTTACAGTGAAATATTGTAACAAATCCCAACCAAGGGAAATAACATCACTCTCACCGGCTGCTTGAGCTCACTGTGCATTACAGAAGCCAAGTGATTAGCCCCCACCAGCACCCACAAACTTATTTCGAACTAGCACATCAAATGGGCTGTAAATTTTCATGGGAAAGGCTGCATGATCGTGACAGATTTGGATTCTGACATTTGGGACCTGCGAGGAAATAGCCTATCCAAGGTGGTGTCGACGTACTAGCCAGTCAACAAACGATTCTGCCTACCAGCCGTTGGATTGACATCCAGCATCTGTCGTGTATCTTCTATCTCTTGTCTTCTTCCTCCAGCCGCCCAAGCCAAACCACCCCGTCGGCTCCGCCTGCTCCCGCCTCCCATGGCTGGCTGCGCCTCCGCCGCCCTACCGTATGTACCCTCCAACGTTGGCCAGTCCCTCCCTCTATTCCATCACACGTCCTGTTATTCTCCGGCGATGTCAGCCCCAACATGCACCCGCACCCAAACCAGTCAACCCTCGTACTCCCCTCCGCCTGCGACTAGACCGGCGCATCTTCCACGGCTCCTGTTTGTTCCATCCGAGGCCATGTCGTCATCCTGCGCCTTGCGGCCTTGGTTCGCTTGCCATGCACGGTGCACCACCCTCTTGCGTTGTCAATGTCGTCAACAACCGAGAGGAACAAGGAGATGACTGTATGTGGAGAGGATGACAGTAGGGACCCACCAGCGTCATGGCAGTACGCAAGCAAGTGCCTCTATATTACAAGCCCCAAAATATGGTTCCTCCTTGTTAGAAGGGAGAGAGGGATTTGATGGAATAGTTCGTTGTATTGCTTAAGCCTCGTGGGCATATATATAGAAGTACATGATCTACTTGGAGTACAAGGCAAGCCAGAATATTTCCAAGTCTAACCTATGTTTCCTAATACAATCACGTTACTCAACATCCCCCTGCAGTCACAACGGTAGCAACGCAGACAGTGAGACTGGAGAAGAATCCGAAGGCAAGCTGACGGACACCCCACCCCCACAGTCGTAACGGTTGACGCATGCCGGAGTCGTGGCTGGAGTAGAAACCAATGAGGTTGCTCAAGTAGGCGGTAGCCCTTTGTGCTGTTTGTCGATGTAGCCAAGAGCATGGGTGGTGGAGCCGTGGTCGAGGTAGCCGTGCGAAAAATGCCATGGTTGATGTCGAGTCGGGGTGTCCAGTGTCGAGGAAGTCGCCGTGGAGCCGCGGGCACAAGGAGGCACCGAGTTAGTCATGGGCGCAGTGGTGCGAGGTAGTGGTGCGCCGGAAGGATGATGGTGTTGACGACGCGTTGTGGCGGGTTTGCCAAGCCCGGGGACACATTATGGACGAAGGCACGCACTGGTGTTGCCAGCACCGGGCATGCGTAGACGGACGAAGACAAAGTTTACGAAGCGCCGACCAGGCTTGCCAGGCCCGGGTGAGGGAGTCCTGGATTAGGGGGTACCCTGACAGCCGGACTATATACTTTGGTCGGACTGTTGGACCGTGAAGATACAAGACTCAAGACTTCGTCCCATGTCCGGATGGGACTCTCCTTTGCATGGAAGACAAGCTTGGCGATCCGGATATTAGATCTCCTTCTTTGTAACCGACTCTATGTAAACCCTAGCCGCCTCCGGTGTCTATATAAACCGGAGGGTTTAGTCCATAGAGGGACAATCATAATCATCATAGGCTAGCTTCTAGGGTTTAGCCTCTACGATCTCGTGGTAGATAAACTCTTGTAATACTCATATCATCAAGATCAATCAAGCAGGAACTAGGGTTTTACCTCCATCGAGAGGGCCCGAACCTGGGTAAAACATCGTGTCCCTTGCCTCCTGTACCATTAGCCTTAGATGCACAGGTCGGGACCCCCTACCCGAGATCCACCGGTTTTGACACAGACATTGGTGCTTTCATTGAGAGGACAACATCACCTCTGGAGGAGCACTGGCGGTAGGCCAAACTCTCCGACTAGGCGGCTTTGTCATGGCCGCCCGATCGGCTTCCGCACCGACGATGACCTCTCGGGTCATCGAAAACAGCCTCCACATCAATTCGGAAATCGCCGAACAGATGGATCCAATGGACCAGATGTTGGGCAACGTAGTAATTTCAAAAAAATTCCTACGTACACGCAAGATCATGGTGATGGCATAGCAACGAGAGGGGAGAGTGTTGTCCACGTACCCTCGTAGACCGTAAGCGGAAGCGTTATGACAACGCGGTTGATGTAGTCGTACGTCTTCACGATCCGACCGATCCAAGTACCGAAAGTACGGCACCTCCGAGTTCAGCACACGTTCAGCTCGATGACGATCCCCGGACTCTGATCCAGCAAAGTGTCGGGGATGAGTTCCGTCAGCACGACGGCGTGGTGACGATGATGATGCTCTACCGGCGCAGGGCTTCGCCTAAACTCCGCGACGATATGATCGAGGTGAAATATGGTGGAGGGGGGCACCGCACACGGCTAAGGAACGATCCGTAGATCAACTTGTGTGTCATGGGGTGCCCCCTGCCCCCGTATATAAAGGAGCAAGGGGGGAGGAGGCCGGCCCTAGGAGGGGGCGCGCCAAGTGTGGAGTCCTACTAGGACTCCCTAGTCCTAGTAGGATTCCACCTCCCTTGTTGGAGTAGGAGAAGGGGAAAGAGGGGGAGAGGAAGAAGGAAAGGGGGGCTGCGCCCTTGTCCAATTCGGACCAGAGGGGGGGCGCAGGCCTCCTTCCTTTTGGCCTCTCTCCTCTATTCCCGTATGGCCCAATAAGGCCCATATACTCCCCGGCGAATTCCCGTAACTCTCCGGTACTCCGAAAAATACCCGAATCACTCGGAACCTTTCCGAACTCCGAATATAGTTGTCCAATATATCGATCTTTACGTCTCGACCATTTCGAGACTCCTCGTCATGTCCCCGATCTCATCCGGGACTCCGAACTCCTTCGTTACATCAAAACTCATAAACTCATAATATAACTGTCATCGAAACCTTAAGCGTGCGGACCCTACGGGTTCGAGAACTATGTAGACATGACCTAGAACTTTTTCCGGTCAATAACCAATAGTGGAACCTGGATGTTCATATTGGCTCCTACATATTCTACGAAGATCTTTATCGGTCAAACCGCATAACAACATACGTTGTTCCCTTTGTCATCGGTATGTTACTTGCCCGAGATTCGATCGTCGGTATTCAATACCTAGTTCAATCTCGTTCCCGGAAAGTCTCTTTACTCGTTCCGTAATACATCATCCCACAACTAACTCATTAGTTGCAATGCTTGCAAGGCTTTAAGTGATGTGTATTACCGAGAGGGCCCAGAGATACCTCTCCGACAATCGGAGTGACAAAACCTAATCTCGAAATACGCCAACCCAACATGTACCTTCGGAGACACCTGTAGAGCACCTTTATAATCACCCAGTTACGTTGTGACGTTTGGTAGCACACAAAGTGTTCCTCTGGTAAACGGGAGTTGCATAATCTCATAGTCATAGGAACATGTATAAGTCATGAAGAAAGCAGTAGCAACATACTAAACGATCGTGTGCTAAGCTAACGGAATGGGTCAAGTCAATCACATCATTCTCCTAATGATGTGATCCCGTTAATCAAATGACAACTCTTTTGTCCATGGCTAGGAAACTTAACCATCTTTGATTCACGAGCTAGTCAAGTAGAGGCATACTAGTGACACTATGTTTGTCTATGTATTCACACATGTATTATGTTTCTGGTTAATACAATTCTAGCATGAATAATAAACATTTATCATGAAATAAGGAAATAAATAATAACTTTATTATTTCCTCTAGGGCATATTTCCTTCACCAGATTCTTCCTTGAAATAAACAAGGTCAAGGACTGTCGCGAGGAAGACGCAATCTCACTTTTCTACAAAAATTGCATGAGCAAAGGGATCCTTAATACTATAAGTCGATGTGACATAGTACACTTTGCCGACTTAGCAGCCATAGTACAGAAGTACTATGCGATGGAAAGTGCCTGGAAAACCCAAACGGACTTTTGGGATAAGCCGGCTCTCACTAAACCCTTCCTCCGAACTAAAAGGCCAAACTCTCCTAAGTTACCCGATCCAATTCCCAAAAAGCCAAAGCCCACTCCAGGACGTGGAACCGTATTGGAATAATGGCTAAATGGGCCATGCAAAATTCATAGCACGCCGGATACTACGCCAACGCATAGCCTTAGAACGTGTTGGATACTCCGGCAGGTAGCAAAAAGCAGCCAGGATCTTCTTGTAAACCATAAAGCAAAGCAACATCCCGCCGAAGACAACAATGCGGTATTGACAGTCTTAGAGACTTTTGCCTCAAATAATAGGCGCAAGCGAGCTCATTGAAATTTCGCTGAAATCTGCCACGTGGCAAAAATAAATCCGTGGAATGACACTGCTATAACTTTCAGTGCCAGTGACGAACCTCAATTCCATACAGTCCGGGCACCAGCAGCTTTGGTCCTTAGCCCAATCGTGGACGACTTTCGGCTAACTAAAGTACTCATGGACGGTGGAAGCGGATTAAACTTGATCTATGAAGAAACACTCAACAAGATGGAAATTGATAAAAGTCGCATTGAGCAAAGCGGCACGACCTTCAGGGGAATCATCCCTAGTCGGGAGGCACGGTGTGCGAGAAATATCACACTCGACGTGGTATTCGGCACCCCGGAGAATTACAGGTCCGAAGAAATCACATTCCAAATGGCCCTTTTCAGCAACGGATACCACGCCCTTTTAGGGCGGGACGCATTCACGAGCTTTCAAGCTATACCCTATTACGGGTACATGAAGCTTAAAATGCCCGGACCCAATGGAATCATCACTCTAGCTAGTGATCCGGACGTCGCACTCCGCACCGAAAATAAAACTGCAGCACTAGCCCTGGAAGCATTATCCAAAGCCCTAGCAGCCGAAGAACTAACAACGATGCGCGCCACAGTGGACAGGGACGATGTGATACTCGACAAACGACCCAAGTCCACCTCATTTAAACCCGCAGATGAGATAGTCAAATTCCAGGTCCATCCAACGGACCCCACAAAGACGACTTCCATCAGGACACAGTTGAGCCCCACAATAGACGCCGCACTACGAGACTTCCTATGCGAGAATTGGGACATTTTCGCCTAGCACCCTTCAGACATGCCGGGCATCCCACGCAGGCTGGCCGAACACAGCCTCAATATACTGAAAGGATACAAGCCAGTCAAACAGACTCTAAGGCGCTTCTCAGAGCCAAACGGCTAGCCATGGGAGAAGAGCTAGCCAAGCTACTTGAGGCCGGATTCATCAGAGATATCAAGCATCTGGATTGGCTGGCAAATCTGGTAATGGTACCAAAGAAGGACAAATCCTGGTGCCTATGTGTCGATTTCAAAGACCTCAACAAGGCTTGCCCCAAGGATCCCTTCCCCCTCCCTCGCATCGACCAAATCATCGATGCCACCGCAGGACACGACTCACTATGTTTCCTCGATGCATACTACGGATACCATCAAATAAAGATGGCAGAGTCTGACCAGGCCGCAACGGCCTTCATAATGCCATACGGTCCCTTCTGCTTCAACACTATGCCTTTCGGGCTCAAAAATGCCGGCGCAACCTATCAACGCATGATTCAAACATGCCTAGAGAAGCAAATTGGCAAAACGGTGGAGGCATATGTGGACAACGTGGTCATAAAAATAAGACACGTCGAAACCCTAATAGATGACTTGAGGCTTATGTTCGACAACCTCCGAACATATGACATCAAGCTACACCCAAAAAAATGTGTTTTCAACGTACCCTCCGGGAAGTTGCTCGGCTTCATTGTTTCCAATAGAGGAATCAAAGCAAATCCGGCAAAAATCCATGCTCTGTCGCAGTTGGCTATCCCAACAGACCTCAAGCATATCCAGAAACTAGCTAGATGCGCGGCTGCCTTAAACCGCTTTATCTCCCATTAGGAGAAAGGGCATTACCACTTTACCGCCTTCTTCGGCGCACCAAACACTTCGTGTGGACGGATGCAGCCGCGGCCGGACTGGATGAAATAAAGACCTTATTGGCCAGTAATCCAGTCCTGACAGCGCCAAATATTGGCGAACCTATGATATTGTACATAGCTGCAACACATCAAATTGTAAGCGCAGTGCTCGTCGTCGAACGAGAAGCAGATGGATACAAGTTCCCGCTCCAAAAGCCAGTATATTACGTGTCCACTATCCTCACCCCATGCAAATCCCGATACCCACACTATCAAAAGATAGCATACGCCGTCTTCATGGCATCCCGGAAGCTACGACACTACTTTCAAGAGTGTTCAATTACGGTGGCCTCCGAAGTACCACTCAACGACATAATAAACAACCGCGGCGCCACGGGACGGATTGCTAAATGGGCCATCAAGCTCCTTCCGTTCAACATAACATACAAACCACGGCGGGCCATTAAGTCACAAGTATTGGCTGACTTCTTCGCCAAATGGGCAGAAGCTGAACTCCCTCAAAAGTACGACACGTCCTCCAATTGGATGATGCACTTCGACGGCTCTAAAATGCTGGCCGGATTGGGAGCGGGTGTAGTCCTGACATCCCCCACCGGAGACACGGTCCAATACGTACTCCAAATACTATACACAGACTCCAACAATGCAGCCGAATACGAGGCCCTATTGCATGGTCTTCAGATGGCAGTCTCTATGGGCATTCAACGCCTGGAAGTGCGCGGGGACTCAAACCTCGCAATATCACAGATAAACGGAGACTTTGATGGCAAGGATCTGAAAATGGTGGCATACCGCAATGCCGTCATCAAAATGTTAGCTCGGTTCGAGGGGCTCGAATTCCACCATGTGGCTCGAGAAAACAATCAAGCGGTGGATATCCTCGCCCGCATCGGCGCTAAACGCGACCCTGTCCCACCTAACATATTCTTGGAAAGGCTGTTCAAGCCATCCGTGGTATGGGAAGGGGAGTCCGGCAACATTAGCCCGGCTCCGAATACAACCCCAGATTCCGAACCATCTGTTATAATCGGGGGCTCCGCCACTGAAATAATACCTTCGGCCCACGAAATCATGGCTGTAATCGCCTCGTGGACCGAGCCTTTCTTGGCCTACCTAAATAGGCAGGAGCTCCCTGAGGACCAAAACGAAGCACGTTGTATTGTGCGGTGTTCCAAGGCCTACAAAGTCCATGAGGGAGAACTCTATAAGAAAAGTGCCACCGGAGTGCTCCAAAAATGCATCTCCGAAGAGGAAGGGCGGCAGCTCTTGGCTGAAATCCACGCCGGACTTGGAGGGCACCACGCTGCGGCTTGGGCACTTGTCAGCAAGGCCTTCCGTACAGGTTTTTATTGGCCGACAGCCCAAGTAGATGCACAGGACCTTGTTCAACACTGTGTCGGTTGCCATCTCTTTGCCAATCAGAGCCATATGCCTCCTACCGCTCTCCAAACAATCCCCATTACTTGGCCCTTCGCGGTCTGGGGGCTAGATATGGTCGGACCTCTCAAAGGGGGAAGCCATAAGAAAAAATACTTATTGGTCATGATGGAAAAGTTCACCAAATGGATAGAAGCCAAACTAGTTAAAATGGCCGAATACGGACCAGTGATAGCCTTCGTATCAGAGGTTGTACACCATTACGGCGTTCCACACAGCATCATCACTGATAATGGCTCAAACTTCACAGCCGATGAAGTGAAAACTTGGTGCGGCAACATGGGCACTAAGCTCGATTACACCTCCATCTATCATCCCCAAACAAATGGCCAGGTCGAACGTGCAAACGGTCTCATCATGAGTGGCATCAAACCCAGACTAGTGCGGTCCTTGACAGAATCGGACATGCACTGGGTCGAGGAGCTCGACTCTGTACTCTGGGGGCTGCGGACCACGCCGAACCGCACCACCGGATACACACCATTTTTATGGTGTACGGCACAGAAGAAGTACTACCCTGCGACATAATCCACGACTCACCTCGCGTGCGCCTGTATGAAGAGAAGGAAGCCGAGTTAGATCGGCAGGACAACTTAGATGCCCTGGAGGAAGAGCGCGACGTCGCAAAAGCCCGTTCCGCATTCTATCAGTAGCAGGCTCAAAGGTATCAAAGCACAGAAGTGCGGGCCAAAACTTACAATATTGGCGAACTTGTTCTACGCCTACCAGAGAAGAAGAAGGACAAGCTCAAACCTAAGTGGGAGGGTCCCTTCATTATTGATAAAGTTCTCACCGGAGGAGCGTACCGCCTGCATAATGCATCCGATAACAGACTCGAGCCGAACCCATGGAACACGGCCAGACTCCAGAGATTCTACGCCTAGTGCCGAACTCAATGTTCGTCTCCTTACCCACGCTCTTTTAATTATGTCCCCCCTTTTTTTTCCTTTCTCGCCCTTTTTCCCTCCTTCACACAAAGTATCCAATACAGTGCGGACGTTCGGATCACTCCGGCCTCACTATGTGTGTTCACCATACCTGGGGGCTTCCTATACGGAAGCTAAATATAATTACTTTCATGGCTTCCTGCCTATCACATATGCGTTCTTCTTCCATATGTGCCTTTTCTTCACCATTATATGCATCTATATGACTTAAGATGTGGCCATGCTGGGTTGCCTGGCTCTTGTGTTTATGCCCTACGTTCCCATTAATTCGGCTAGGGCATAAGGGGAGCACCTTTGCGATTGTTACTGACGGTTCAGCCGGATGTGTACCTCAGACTGGGTGAAGCCGAAAGCTAGCGTTCTTAAGGGAATATTCGGTCGATGAACAAAAGATGTTTCTTTCGTTTATTGCAACGTGAATCCCCAGAAGTTTTGTATCCTGCATTTATGTTCATAGTCCGGACATGTACATCGATGCATGCATACCCAGGGAAAGGAACCCCTAACGGAACTATTCTCCTTGGAAGATGTTTCTTACTACCCATGCAATATAACATAACTAGTTGGGTACTTGTCTATTCAAGCACTTATGACCCCTACGCCTGGTTTCCACGCATACCCCGGTTCTGCATAACTGAGCGGGTATTCGGATACACCCCGGACTGTCGGATCCGGGGGCTGAAGCAAAAAGGTTCGCCATGACAAATGATTTTTAATCCGGCTAGGGACTACATATGTCCATTGAATTACATAGTCACTTGGACTGACTATATTCTTCCTCTATACCCTCCAACAGGCTATCTAGCTTGCAATCCTGTTGGGAATATTTTGCAGCTAACGCTACCTGGTCATACACCAGACTCATGGGAATTTCTTGCCCATCTCCCACCGCCGGTCCGACTTCGGCCATATGGTTCGGGTCAAGCTTGGTGTAGCGCGTCTTCACCATGGCCCAGGCTTCCCTTGCACCTTGTCGGCAGGCGGACACCTTCCACAACCGGAAGCGCCGCCGTGCTCCTTGGAGCATATCCACGAGCTCCCCCATGCCTCTTGGCAAGGAAGTGGATGGCCACAAGGCCTGGGCAATACCCGACATCACGTGTCAAACTCGTTCGTGCAGCTGTGAGAGGTCTTGCAGTACATCGCCTGCGGATCCGCGCATCTCCTCTTCAGGACGGCCCGTCAACATACCTACAGATATAAACTCTTCTAATATGCTTCCTCGCTGAATTGTACTGCAGTTCGTTTAGGCACTTACCATAAATGCTGCGACGAAGCCTTCTATTCTCCTTTACGGAGTCCGCCAGCTGAGCTCGAACATCTGATAATTCGATGCCCAGTCGGACGTTGGCATCTTGGAGATTTTTTCTCCCGCCTAACCTGCGTAAGCACACTCTCGCCAGCCCTTACCTGTCTTTGGAGATGCGACTCGCTATCTTTTACGATCTCCGGATTCATCCCGGGATTGTCTGCAGAATTTTCTGTTAAACTTATGAAGCAAGCCAATTGCTAACTGGTACATTCCTTTAAAATTTCTCTATTGAGACAAATGTTACCAGATGAGGCCTTCTGGGATTCCTCTAGTTTGGCAACCGCGGCCCTCAGCTGGGTCTTGCACTCCTCCAGCTCTTGAGACAATTGGGTATTCTTATCTACAAGAAACTATGCATAAAATGATTCTTAAATCAGTTGTCCCAACCGTTTCAAGTCTGAGGGGCTACTGCTATACATTCTTATCAAATTTCCTTACCCGTATATCTTTTGCATACTGGTCCGTCGCTCGGGCAAGCCCGCCTTGAGCAGCTCGGATGTATGCGTCTCCCGAATTGAAAGCATTAAATGCCTCTTCGGAAAAGATGTTATTGCAAAGTACGGCCCGCCAGCGCCGGTGATTCATGGCACTCTCTACTTTGGAATTTGTGGCGGAGAGCATATCCGCATCCTCTGTCGGAGGACAATTCGGCATCGGCCCCACATCGGCCTCCACTCTCGATGCTGGTTCTGGAATCCGGCTGGTAGAGGCGTGACCGGCAGGATCTTCGGATATAGTCCAGCGACTCCTCTTTCTGCCAGAGCATGAAGGGCGATGTTACATTTTAAACACAATAATCAAAGAGCACATTTTTACCATACCTCTGTAACGGCGTTTCGTCCCTAACCGCCTTCTTCTTAAGCCTGCCTGACCCGGACGCCCTTTGCCGACAAGCCCCCAGGGGCTCGGCGCCGTGTTTCGATGGTCGTCTCTATAAAATATGATGTTTTATGCATAAGGCATGATATCAGAAAGGAGTCCTCTTCAGAGGATAAGGTTTCGACTTTGCTTACACGCGATGCAGGTAGCAGTCCGGGATAGTCGACGATACTAGCCACCAAGGCGCCATTGCAGCTGGCCTGATAAAATGTCTCGTTGACAAGATCCACAGATATATCCGGATCTTCTTCAAGTCCTGGATCGAAGGCCCTTCCAGGGTCCTCTGGCTACGGGGAGGGGCTGTTGAATCCTTCTACAGCCCTCCTCAGTTCTTGCTCAGAAATATCGAGGTAAAATGACCGAGATGAAGGGCGCCAGAATGAATAAAGTGGGGGAAAGAGTGACGAGTTACCCAACTTGGGGGGTTGTACATGGAAAATCCATCCCGCGGTTTAATACGAAGGAATTCTTCTTCTCCTCCTTTATACAAATCGCACAATATTCTTGCCAGAGCAATGGCGGAGTCCGGACCTTTACGACCATAGCGGGTGGCATCATCTTCCCCGTTGAAGTGCCACATGGGATTCCCCCGACATTGAAGTGGATGCACCCCCCGCATTATGCATATTGCTATAACCTCGACTATTGTCAGCCCTGATTTGGCCAGTGTCTTTATCCTGCTCATCAGGAAGTGGACTTTCTGGTATCTTCCTCTTGGGGGCCCCGAGGGCGCCAACTTCAGCGGGGCGTTATTGAACTCAGGGAGGCCCAGCCGGATTGGATCCAGAAGGGGAACTTCATCAACATAAAACCACTCCGAGGGCCAGTTTTCAGGTGCCTTCTTGGGAGTACTGGACAGGTATCCGGTCTCGGCACCGCGCCATATTCCGGCTCCGCCCACTTGACATATGGATTCCCCCTGGTTGCGAGGGATGAGGCAGAACAACTTCTCCCATAACCCGAAGTGAGCCTCGCAGCCCAGAAATAATTCACAAAGGGCAACGTATCCTGCGATGTGCAGCACGGAGGCGGGGGTGAAGTTGTGCAGCTGGAGGCCATAGAACTCCAGGAGCCCGCAGAGGAATGGGTGAATTGGAAACCCTACGCCTCTTAGCAAATATGGGATGAGGCATACTCGCTCCCCCTAAGATGGGCTAGGAAATCTCTTTGCTTGCTCCCCGCCATCATAGGTGGCTAGTCCGGCTCGGACGGGGACCATGAACGCCGGTGGAAGAAACCCTTGGGTCTGCAACTCTACTAAATGGCTATGGGGAACAGAACACTCTTCCCAATCACCTGGCTTAGAGCTAAGGGAGCGAGAAGAGGAGCTGCGGCGACCGGCCATGTTGGAATAGATTTTTCCGGGAGCGCTTTGTTGGATGCTTGGTCACGGGAAGAAGGTGAGGTTTGTATCTAAGGATCCCTGTCCCTTCAAATAGACGGTTTGGAGCTGCGGTGGAAAATGCGAAAATTCTCTGGCTCCTCGAATTCGCTCATCACGTGGAGATGGCCATTATTGAAGCACATAATCCAAGGAGTGCAACATTGATGGGAAGCCGAACACTGTTCATTACAACAGGTACTTTGGAGTATTCGGAAATGGAACCCGCCTTGCAATGCCGAAGACAAACTGCGTGCCGGACTCATCGTCATTGAAGCCTGGTTCAGGGGCTACTGAGGGAGTCCTGGATTAGGGGGTATCCGGACAGCTGGACTATATACTTTGGCCGGACTGTTGGACCGTGAAGATACAAGACTCAAGACTTCATCCCGTGTCCGGATGGGACTCTCCTTTGCGTGAAGACAAGCTTGGCGATCCGGATATTAGATCTCCTTCTTTGTAACCGACTTTGTGTAAACCCTAGCCCCCTCCGGTGTCTATATAAACCGAAGGGTTTAGTCCATAGAGGGACAATCATAATCATCATAGGCTAGCTTCTAGGGTTTAGCCTCTACAATCTCGTGTAGATCAACTCTTATAATACTCATATCATCAAGATCAATCAAACAGGAAGTAGAGTTTTACCCCCATCGAGAGGGCCCGAACCTAGGTAACACATCGTGTCCGTTTCCTCCTGTTACGATTAGCCTTAGACGCACAGATCAGGACCCCCTACCCGAGATCCGCCAGTTTTAACATCGACACCGGTGACATTTCGTGGATGAAGGCATGCATTGGTGTTGCCAGCACCGGGCATGCGTAGACGAGGGACCTGCACGAGCTGTACGCCATGTCAGAGAAGTCGGAGGGGCCAGCAGAGAAGAACTCGACGACGATTGCGGCGTCCATCGGCGCGGGGCCGATGTCACCTATGGTGGTCGGAGTAGACGAAGTGGTCGGGGTAGATGACGGCGATGCTGGCGACGGGCTGGTGCTTGGACGAAGACGAAGGGGGTGGACGGGCGGCGGCGGCGGCTATGAAGGTAGCAGCGGCAGCGGCCAAAGAAGAGCAGCGATAGCGGCCTGACAGCGGCGGTGGCGGCTAGGTTAGAAGTGCGGCGGAGGTGCTCGAAGTAGTCGAAGAACCCTGACAGTGTGACAAAGACTGGCGTGGACGATGGCGTTCCCACGCCAAGGGAGATGGCACGTCGCATACCACGGGGGGTCGACACGTGGTGACGGCAGAGTGGATCGCGGGCCGCGGTGATATGGCCCGGAGGGGGGACGCAGCCGCGGCAGGATGGTCGCGGCGACGGCGGGAAGACCTTGGGGCGGCGGCGGGGACCGCGGGCCGCAACGCTGTGGCCCGAAGGGGCAACGCAACAGCGGTTCGCGAGTCAGTGCAGCCACGGGGACAACCTCGAGGCAGCGGCGGGGACCGAGTATCGCGACACTACGGCCCGAAGGGGCGACGCAGCAGCGACGCACGGGTTGATGCAACCGCGAGGAGAACCACGGGACAGCGGTGCTGCGGCCCAACGGGGCGACGCAGCGGCAGCCCAATGCTCGATCGCTGGAGAGGCATGCTGAACTCAGGGACGATCTTCACGGGACCGACGAAGGCGCGTGTAATCGACGGGCCAGGTCGGTCACGCTGCGTAGATGAGGCGGATCACCGCGGCGAGCAGGTGATCAAGCCAATCACGTGCGAGGTTGGGGACGCCGCTCGGTGGAGGCGTGGTGGCGGCGGAGTCCGAGATGAAGTCGGCGACGACGGACAGCGTGAGACGTCATGCGTACAAGCTTGTCAGCACCGGCACCCGGGCTACCAAAGCAACACCGGCGCCCGGGCAGCAAGGCCCGAGCGACCAACGGAGCAGCATCGCTTGAGTTGAGGCAGCCGACAAGCCTGACGCAGCCATCCCGACGCAGCAGAGCATGAGGCCGGCGAGGTAGACCGTCGGGCCGCCGTGCAGACGCGGCAGAGGCGGGTGATGTGGATCGATGGGCGGGCCAGCGCGCGAGCGACACGTGGCCGCCGGGTCGGGGCGATGCAGGTGTCCCGGTCGGAGCAGGGCGGTGACGGCCGGCGCAGGGCGACGGGCGGACCGACGCACGGACGACGGCTGGCCCTGACGGGCCGCCTCGGCGCGCGTGGCTGCCGGGTCGGAGGAGAGGCCGGCTGGTCGCGCCGGGGTCGAAGTAGAGGCGCTCGATGTCGACGGCGGCGGCGGGAGACACAAACTGATCAAGCATAGATCAGAAAACCAAAAAGAAAAACGCCGATCAAAACAACCATCGAGAGAGCGAAAAAATCCAGAGCAAGGGCTCGGGAAAAAGACTCTCTAGGGAAGCCTGTCAACACGATCGGTGGACGAACCCTAGGTACGGGAGGCGCGGCCCCCGGTGACAGTCATGGAGGCCGACCGCTCCAGGGGTGGCACGCAGGTGAGGAAGCGGCGGAGGCTAGGGTTTAGGATCGACTTGCGATAGATACCATGTTAGAAGGGAGAGAGGGATTTGATGGAATAGTTGGTTGTATTGCTTGAGCCTCGTGAGCATATATATAGGAGTACATGATCTACTTGGAGTACAAGGCAAGCCAGAATATTTCCTAGTCTAAGCTATGTTTCCTAATACAATCACGTTACTCAACACTCCTAATGGTTGGACATCTGGGGCTCACGCCATTGTCAACGTAGTCAATAAACGAGAGAATTACACACGAGCGGCTGACACCAGGGACCCAGCAGGTCGCGCAGTTTTTTAGGAACAAGCAATTGTTATTTATACTAGTTTTAGCGACGGATCAGGGTAACAACGGGGCTGTGGCCCGTCTAGCCAGGGTTTTATTTATGTTTACCACATCATGATCCCAGTTGTGTTTTTTTCTTGCTGACAGTGGTTAGCCCCATTCTATTTTTTAAAAGAAATACCCAAACAAGGCCTACTTGCTTTATCGGCCCTGCTGGGCTGTAAATCTTTCAAGACGAGGAGAGTTTCATTCGGTTTGCCCAGAAATGGGCTGTACATTTTTAAAACACATCAAACCGGGAATTAGTTGCAAATTTTTTTTCATTACAAGATCTTAAATTCCATTGATTTTTATGCGTGGGCAATTATTTGGATTTTATATTTATATAAATTATTTTTCAAAATAGTTTGAATGTGAATCGATATTTCTGGATTAAAAACAGTTGACCGCATGAAATATGCAAAATTTCATATACTTTTTGACCGTGGCCACAATATGGGGTGTAATGCTAACAAAAAGAAGATGTGCTCAAAAAAAATCTTAAGAATTAGCAAATGGGTTGTACATTATTAGAAATAATGGCAGATGGGTTGTATGTTGGTTTCCACAGATTTGAGGCTGACTTGTGCGCCTACTACAGGTTGATCACGTATGCTTTCATAAAAAAAGGTTGATGCACACCCAACGTCCTGTCAACTTAGTCAACACACGAGAGTAGTGACTGTTGGACGTCCATCCAACAGCTGTCGTGCTTCTTCAATCTCTGCTCTTCATGCTCTAGCCGCTCAAACAAGCGCCGACGGGACTGCCTGCTCCCTCCTCCCGCGGCCTGCTATGCTGCCGCGCAGGCCTCACGGCCCCACCGTAGTCCCATCGCTGGCCTAGCCATCCCTCCACTCACCCACACCTGCTGTTATTCTCCGGGGATGGCAGACGAACCAGTAAACCCTCGTACTCCTCCGCATGGGAAACAACTGCCGAGTATTCCCTGGCTCCATGTCGTTCCCTTCCCAGGCCTCGCCGTTGTCCACCGCGCTGGTGCTCTCGGTGCGGCCTGGTCAACGTGGTACTATACGTGGAGAGGCTGACAGTTGGGTCCATGGCCACACGCAAGGAAATGCCTCCTTATTACATGCAAAATAATGATTCCTCCACCTGACAGCTAGGACCCACAGGAAGGGCCTCTGTATTTCGTGAAAAAAACATCCCCCCCGCTGACAGGTCGGACCCACCAGCTATATCTTCGCACGCAAGGAAGTGCCTCCTTATTACGCCCAAAAAAATGAATACCCCCCTACTAGCTGAGACCCACCATATTGTTGGGCTGACTTGTGGGCTTTGTCAACTTAGTCAATACTCCAGTGACCGTATGATGTCCATCCAACAGCCATAGTGCTTCTTCAACCTCTGGTCTTCTTGCTCCAGCCGCCCAAAGCAGCACCGGTCGTGCCGCCTGCTCCTGCCTCCCCTGGCCGGCTATGCTACCGCGGAGGCCTCACCGCCCCCATACTACTCCCACCACTGGCCAGGCCATCCCTCCACTCACCCACACCCCCTGTTATTCCGCGGCGACGGCAGCCTCACACCGCAGCCGAACCAGTGAACCCTCGTACTCCTCTCCGCGTGGGCATCCACTGCCGCGTCTTCCCCGGCTCCATGCCGTCCCCTTCCTAGGCCTCAGCGTCGTCCACCGCCGTGGTGCTCTCGGCGCGGCATGGTCAATGTGGTCAACGCCGACTTCCATCGGAAGAGTACTATACGTGGAGAGGTTGACAGCTGGGTCCATGGCAGCCGCAAGGAAGTGCCTCCTTATTATGCGGAAAACAATTATTCCTCCACCTGACAGCAGGGACCCATCGGACGGGCCACCAGTATTTCATGAAAAAACGTTTGCCCCTTACTGTTGGGACCCACCGGACGGGCCACCGTATTTCGCGAAAAAAAACGTTCCCCCCGCTGTCAGCTCGGACCCACCAGAAGTGCCTCCTTATTATGCACAAAAAATGAATACTCCCCGTGCTAGCTAGGAACCACCTTGGTGGGAGGCTGACTTGTGGGCCTAGTAAGTTGACGGGGACGGAGGGCTTTGTCAACTTAGTCAATATGAACTATTCTAGCTCTAGTGACCATACAATGTCCATCCAACGGCCATAGTGCTTCTTCAATCTCTGGTCTTCTTGCTCCAGCCACCCAAACCAGCGTCGTCGTGCCACGTGCTCCTGCCACCCGTTGTCGGCTGTGATGCCGCGGAGGCCTCACCGCCCCCTACTACTCCCATTGCTGGCCAGGCCATCCCTCTACTCACCCACACCCCTTGTTATTCTGCAGCGACGGCAGCCTCACACCACAGCCAAACCAGTGAACCCTCGTACTCATCTCCGTGCGGGCTACCACTGCCGCGTCTTCCCCGGCTCCGCGTCGTTCCCTTCCTAGGCCTCGCCGTCCTCCACTGCCCTGGCGCTCTTGGCGCGGCGTGGTCAACGGGCTCAAAGAACGACTTCCATCGAAAGTGTACTGTACGTGGAGAGACTGGCAGCTGGGTCCACGGCGGCCGCAAGGAAGTGCCTCCTTATTACGCGCTAAATAATTATTCCTCCACGTGACAGCAGGGACCCATCAAACGGGCCACCGTATTTCGCAAAAAAATGTTTCCCCCTTGACTGCTGGGACCCACCAGCTACATCTTTGCACACAAGGAAGTGCGTCCAGGCAAAAAAAAACGACTCGCCCCCCTGACTGCTGGGACCCACCAGCTACATCTTCACACGCAAGGAAGTGCCTGACAGTAGGGACCCACCTGGTCGAAGTGTACGTAGCGTTGTCATTCTGGTCGCGAACGTGTATGTACATATTGGTTGATGTAGAGGCGCGCACGTGTCTTAGTAGAGGCGCGCACGTGTCGTAGTAGAGGCACGCACGTAGCATGTACACGTACTTACAACGACCAGGGTGCAAGTACATACGGGCGGGGTCTCAAACGCCTACTCGCGCATACGTATGGCTAGGGCTCGTGTACATGGCTGGGTCGGAATGGAGGAACAACGTCGTCGTCGTGTTCATGGGGAGCCAACCGGCTGGGTCGGAACGGAATGCATCGTCGTGTTCATCGGGAGAGCTTGGACGGAACATGCGATGGAAATGAGGCCTGGCGTACCGCAGAATAGAGGAAACAGCCTTGTGTTCGACCAGCCACGTTCAAAATGGGATCCTGTTCATCGGGAGGGGTCTGGCATACCGCAAATGGAGGAAACAGACCTCCTACGGTCAAAACGGGGGTCCTGTTGATCAGGAGGGGTGTGGAGTACCGCAAGATGGACGAAACAGACTTGTGTTGGAGGGCTACGGTCGAAACGGGGGTCCTGTTCATCGGGAGGGGTGTGGCATACCGCAAAATGGGACTCCACGGGATACTGTTCATCTCCACCGTCGACCTCCTCCAGCCTTCACGGGCTACCATCGACCTCCTCCAGCCTCCACGGGCTCATGTTCATCCAGCCTCCACCGTGTGCTACACCACCGGCTACTGTTCAACCACCCCTCCACGGGCACCCCTCCACTGTCTACTATTCATCTAGCCCTCCACGGGGTCATCCTGTTCATCCAGTCCTCCACGGGGTCCTGTTCATCCAGCCCCAACCGGCTCGATCGATCGGGGTCATGTTCATCTAGAGGCAACG
>NC_041389.1:322267456-322301320 GCF_002162155.2 Triticum dicoccoides
GCAACACTCACTATTCATCCAGAGGCAGCATCGATTGGCTTCAGTTTACAGCAGTAGCGAAGGAATCGCTCGATCGGGTTCAGTTAACAGCCATCGATCGATCGCTCGGGTTCACTAACGCATAGCCTGCAGTGCAATCGCTCGGGTTCAGTTAGAGCCAACGCCTCGCACACACGCGCGTACGTGTACGAGAGAAACGTGCATCGCTCAGCCCCCGACCTCCCACCGTAACCAGGAACTCCCTGAAATTTTCCTTGCCCCCGACCTCCCACCGTAACCAGGAACTCCCCGAAATTTTCCTCGCCCTCGCTTCTACCAGGACGAAAAGCCTATTTTTTGTCATGATTTATTGTCATAGAAGTAGGAGCCCACCACATCTATGATGATACCGGGTTTTGTCACAATTATCATGATAGAAGTGTCATAAGTATGACAGAAAAAATTTCGTTCGGCCCAAAATGTCATGGATGTGTCTTTTTTTGGTAGTGCATGTCTTCTGTCGCGGGGGTAGCTATCTCTACGGCAAGGGCTTAGGGCTCTGCCGGAGGCTGCTGCTCCCCGGCAAGCCTGGGGTACCCGACAACTTCCTTGTCGGCGGCTCCTGGGAGCTTTGCGGGAAAGTACTTGTCGGGCACACTTTCCTTCGCTTGTTCTGTCCTGCTGATGGTTCAACGGATGGCTGGGTTAATTGAAGCACAAAGGTACCTGGTTCCACAGGCAACTTGAGGGCAGCGTGTTTTGACAAGTCATCGGCAATGTTGTTCTCTGCTCGAGGAACATGCTCTGCTTGCAGACCATCGAAGCGCTCTTCCAACTTTCTCACTTCATCGATGTAGGCCTCCATTAGCGGGCTCTGATAATCCTTGTTGACTTGTTTGATGACAAGCTGCGAATCATCTCTAATGATGAGCTTCCTAATTCTGAGGTCCACCGCGATCCTGAGACCGGCAAGCAGCCCCTCATACTCCATAGTGTTGTTCGTGGACCTTTCCTAGGGAAAATGCATCTGAACTACGTACTTGAGCGATCTCCGGTGAGCGCGACGAGTAGCACGCCCGCACCAGCACCTTGCAATGAGAAATCCCCATCAAAGTACATAATCCAATGACTACTTGCCTCTTTGTCGGGGAGAGTGGTCTCTCGAACTTCTTCATCGGGAGTGGATGTCCATTCTGCTATGAACTCTGCCAAGGCTCTGCTCTTGATCGTCGAAGTGCATTCAAACTTGAGTCCAAAGCTTGACAGTTCCAACGCCCACTCCAAAATCCTCCTAGTTGCATATGGGTTGTGCAAGATCTGTTGCAAAGGGAAGTGAGTGACGACGGTGATCTCATGCGCTTGGAAATAGTGACGCAGCTTTCTCGAGGCCATAAGGAGGCCAAAAAGCAACTTCTGCATACCAGAATACCTTGATCTAGCCCCTTGCAAGAGGGAGCTGACAAAGTAGACTGGGTGCTGCATCACCTTCATCTTCTGTCTTACTTCGCTCACTTGCGCAGACTCTGTCTTGCCGGGATCGGACTCTATCGAGGGTTCTGCCTTGCTGGCATCGGGCCCTGCATGCCCCAGCTCTTCATCTAACAGCCTCGTCGCTGTTGTTTCCTATTCCTCAACTTCTCTCTGCGCCACTAGAGCAGCACTGACCACTTGATTCGTTGCTGCCAGATGCAGCAGCAACGGCTCTTGTGGTTTGGGCGCGACTAGTATTGGCGTAGAGGAGAGGTAGCTCTTTAAATCCTACAGTGCTGCCTCTGCCTCTAGAGTCCATTTCATTGAACCCGCCTTCTTCAAAATCTTGAAAAAGGGGAGGGCATGCTCAGCGGATTTAGAGATGAACCTACTCAGGGCGGCGACGCAGCCGGCAAGCCTTCAAACATCTTTGACTCATTTTGGCACCTCAATTTGCTCAATCGATTTGATCTTGTCGGGATTCGCTTCGATTCCATGTTGAGACACAAAGAACCCAAGAAGTTTTCTGGATGGGACGCCGAACACACACTTCTCTCAGTTGAGCTTGAGGTTGATCTTGCGCAAATTTGCAAAGGTTTCCTCCAGATCCTGCACGAGTGTGGCCTTGTCCTTGGTTTTTACCACTATATCATCCATATAGGCTTCCATATTTCTATGTAGCTAAGGCTCAAAACCAATTTGGATTGCTCGGGTGAACGTTGAACCAGCGCTTTTCAACCCGAAAGGCATTCATACGAAATAGTACGTACCACATGGGGTGATGAACGTGGTCTTTTCTTCATCTTCCTTCTTCATGAAGATCTAATGGTATCCTGAATAGGCGTCAAGGAACGACAGTAGGTCGCACCCGTTAGTGGAGTCCACTATCTAGTTGATGCATGGCAATGGGAAAGGATCCTTTGGACAGGCTTTATTGATATTAGTAAAGTCAATACACAGCCTCCATTTTCCATTCGACTTACGCACTACTACTGGATTGGCCAACCACGTCAGGTGGAGTACTCCCTTGACCAAGCCAGCCACTTCCAACTTCCTGATCTCCTCGACGATGAACTCTTGTCGCTCCAAAGCTTGCTTTCTGACCTTCTGCTTGACCGACCGTGCACGGGGACAGACAGCAAGGTGGTGCTCAATCACCTCCCTGGGAACGCCAGGGATGTCGGATGCTTGCCATGCAAACACATCGACATTCACCCGCAGGAAGGCGACGAACGCGCTTTCCTATTTGATGTCAAGGGTTGAGCTTATAGTAAAGGCTCCGTCCGTGCCATCTTCCCTGATGGGTACCTTCTTGGTTTCTGGTGGGGCCGCCTTGGACTTCTTGCTCTTGCCGGTAGAGCTCTCCGACATGTCCTCAGCGGGAACGCAACACTCCGAAGAGGCGCGTTTACTGGAGTGGGTGCAGGAGCCCCTGCCGGAGCCAAGAGCCTTGCCGGTGGCCAAAGCCTTGTCGGTCTTCCTCTTGGTGGCGGGAGCAAGTATCTTGGCGGCAGGTGCTGCAACTGCCTCTCAGTAGAGTTGATCAGCACAAAATGAGCGCATCCCTCTTGTCGCAGCTCACGGTGATGATGCTCATTGGGTCGGGCATCTTCATCTTGTTGTACGCGTAGTGTGATGTCGCCATGAACTTGGCTAGTGATGTACGGCCAAGGATCCCGTTATATGGCAACGGGATCTCGGCGACATCGAAAACGATCCTCTCTGTCATGTAGTTTAGGTCGCCACCAAATGTAACTGGCAGCGTGACTTTTTCCTTGGGCTGGCTCCTCCCTGGATTAATCCCTTGGAACATACCCGTCTCCTCGAGATCTTCATCAGAGATCTGCAGCCTCTTGATCACATTGGGTGAGATCAAGTTCAGACCGGCCCCACCATCAACTAACATTTTCGTCACCTTGAGGTTGTGTATCATTGGTGAGACCAACAATGTCTAACAACCGACCGCGGTTGCGCGATCAGGGTGGTCCTCAACGTCGAAAATGATAGGCGTGTGGGACCACTTCAGTGGTTTCTAGGCGTCTACCATTGGTTCCGTCGCATTAATCTCACATGCCCACTGTTTAAGTTGGCGGTGGGAGGAATGCAACGAGGCACCTCTGTCAATGCACATGACCTCAGCCGCCTTCTGGAACTCATGCTCGGTGGACTCGTCGTCATCATCATGATCGTTATCATCCTCTCTCTTGTCGCGGCCCCGGGCAGGCCTCTCTTGTTGCTTCTCCTTGTCACCGCGACCTCCTCGGCCACCATGCTTCTTGCCAGATCCCTCAGCGTCACCTTGGCCCTTCTCTTTGTCTCGTCTCTCGTACTCAGCCCTCTGCTTCTCCATCAGCAGCTCAACTTGGTAGCAATTTTGGAGGTCGTGGCCCTTGGTACGGTGAATCTTCCAATACTACTTGTCGAAGCCCTCTGACTTGCCGGCAGCCGCCAAGGCCCGACAGGATTTGCATCCGGCAATATCCTTGCCGGGGTCATCAACCTTGGCCTTCTTGGCAGTGTCGAGGTCGCCGGATTCCTCGACGGCAAGCACAGTCTTGCCCTTGCACTTCATGTTGCGTCATCGGCCCTTCTTTGCTGGGGCGGCGGTGTCTTCATCTTCAGAGTCACTTCCCGCATCGACATCTTCACCGGGGTACTTTCTTCCTTCCTCGGCTTGGGCACCTGTCGGCCAGAACATACAGTTCGGCAACATCTGCAGCCTTGTTCATCGCTAGCTCTTCACGCATCTTACGATTGCGCACATTCTGATGGAATGCGCTGATGACAGCGGCGGGATTAACATCGGGGATGTTGTACTGCACATGGCTGAATCTCTGTATGTACTTGCGCAAGCATTCGCTGTCCCTCTAAGGGATCACATGCAAATCGCTTGCCTGGCCAGGAGCTACGTGGCCACCCGTGAAGGCACCAACAAACTCGTGGCACAGATCGGACCAAGAGGAGATGGAATCTACCGGCAAATGCACCAACCATGACCTAGCGTTGGGCTTGAGCACCAACAGGAAATAGTTGGTGAGTACCTTGTCGTCTCGTGCTCCGGCAGCTTGCATCGCAATGGTGTAAATGCTTAGGAACTCAGACGGATGGGTCTTGCCGTCATACTTCTCCAGGACCTCCGGTTTGAACGTGCAGGTGGTGGGCCACTGGAACTGCCGCAGCTCAGGGGTGAACGTTGGACAAGTTATTGCATAGGGAAAGTCGCCAGCATCCTCCGGCGCAGGCCTATACGCGGTAGGCCCAGCACACCTATCAAATTGGTGACGTGCCTCCCGTCGCCGCTTGATAGTGGTCCGGGTGTCCTGCTTGAGGCGCTCTCGAAGAACTTAACGTTGGTCGCAACACGCTCGTGGGTCAGACGACGCCATGGACATGTTGTCATGGGCGTCAACCCGATGGGCCGGCTGTGGTGGAGGGGAGTGCATCGTGGTTGCGGCGCCTCCAACCCTTCCACTATCAATACGCGCCGGCACATTGGTCCAGTGCCGCGAGGGACTTGCTTCCCGATGGCCATCCCTATTAGCATGGCCAATGAGGCTTTCGATGGCAGCCGTCCACTCTTCTTGCTTCTCCACGGCAGGAGGAAAGTCGAGGAGTAGCTGCCCTCGCGCCAATGCTTCTGCTCGCATTGGTGGCAGCGACAGGCGTGAGGAATGGGATGAACTCAAACTTCTAACTGCGTTAGAAGGAGTTCCATCATGATTCCGCGGCCGCGTGCCTTTCTCGCCAGCATCATGGCGTGCATGTCGACCCTGCGTGTCTTGAGAGTGACGCTGGGGGCTCTTTCCACGGCAACATCTGGGTCTTCAACATCGCGGTGCTGTTCATCACGCACGAGCTGAGAGGACCGTGGCGCGTGCGCTTGCAAGGTCGTCTTCCCGCCCTTGGAGGTCCCCATGCCACCTATAGGTAGCGCAGCTCCATCCTTGGGCGCGGCGGCGTGCGGACCGTCGTCGCCGCTGCGGAAGATGCAGCTCACCTGACTTCTCGTATCTGGGTGGCGTGGACGGTCTTGATCTCCTCCACCACTAGTGTCTGCCACGTCGCCCGTCCATGCTGGCATGGGTGGAGTGGCTCCAGACGAGCGGACCACTACGATCGTCTTCTTCTTCAGAGCCATGGCAATGAAGGAACTGCCGCACTAACCAATAGATGAGATTCTCACAACTAACGCCCCCTACCTGGAGCACCAATGATGTCGGGGAAACAAACACCTATGGGATCACAGGAATCCCTTCTACATTTGGTGGGGAGAGTAGCTGCACGAATAGTAGGTCTAGCAGTCAGCACAAAAGGGGATTTTACCCAGGTTCGGGCCGCAAAGATGCATAATACCCTAGTCCTGCTTGTCTGTATATATGTGTTCTTGAGCTTTTGAACTAGCTGCGGTGCATGCACAGTCCAAAACGTCTGAATCCTCTCTCTGTACGCCTTGGGTGTCAGGACCCCGATCCTAAGTCACACCGATTTAGCATGTAACACATCATATCACTTTGCGGCCTCACGCATGGTATTCCCACGGGTGCCACCTTACCTGGCCCGGGACCGTTTGCGCCTTTTTGCTCACGTATATGATAGTGCCGCTAGCATCCATATGACAAAGAACCCGGGCTGACATGGCTAGTCATGAACCCAAAGTGGCACTAACTTACAGGAACAGGCATACATGACCCAACAACGAACGTGTCGGTCATCAGCGAGTGAATCCAGACTGTAACAACTGGGCTAGCAGGACTCCGGTAAACCGGGCTGTAGCAGGCTAACAGGACTCCGGTAGACACCACGTGACATTTCCCCAAAGGGACAGACACAGGAATGAAGAAGGACACATGCCGGCCAGCCTAAGTGTTCCGGAGCAGTAGCAAGCTACCAAGGCTCAGTGGAAGCACTAGGAGACATTTCCAGGTAAGAGAGGCTACCAAGGATAAACAACTAGATAGTCAGATCCCACACATACCAAGCATTTCAATATCATACACACAATATGCTCGATATGTGCAAATACAACATGGCATCACAACATGGCTCTACATCTCAAGTATAATATTCAATAGGCTCCGAGGAGCGAGATATTACAAACATGGGTCTCATGACCCAACACTCAGAGCATACAAGTCAAAGCACAGGCGGAAGCTTAACATGTCTGAGTACAGACATCTACAAATGAAAAAGGCTGAGAAGCCTGACTATCTACCAGATCCTGCCGAGGGCACAAGATCGTAGCTGAGGTAACAAGCTAAACGTCGAAGTCCACGCGGTACTACTAGCGAGACTGAAGTCTCTCTGCAAAAACATAAATTAAGCAACGTGAGTACAAATGTACCCAGCAAGACTTACATCAGAACTAACTACATATGCATCATTATCAACAAAGGGGGTGGTGGAGTTTAACTACAGCAAGCCAGCTTTGACTCGGTGGCTAACCTGAACTACGACTGCAAGTAACTCTTTTGAGGTGGCGCACACGAGTCCACATATTCACCATATCAATACACCACTATGGATCCGCTCCCGTCTCCCTACGAGAACGCCATCCATAGCACTCACGCTTATCTTGCGTATTTTAGAGTATCCACTTTCACTTGTCTATGAACTGTACAGGCAACCCAGAAGTCCTTTACCGCGGACACGGCTATTCGAATAGATCATATTAACCCTGCAGGGGTGTACTTCTTCACACACGCTCTCACCACTTACCGCCGTTTACACGACATGTACTCGGCAACCTTCAAGCGGAAGCCCAGCGAGGGTGTCGGCCACGACCTGACTAACCACACAAGTCTCTCGTCCAGGTTTATCGCCTATTCGGGTTCCATCCGCAAGGAGATCCGGCCAGGGTGTCGCTCACGGCCCCAAACGATGTGAGTAGGGTTCCCAAGCCCACCATCCGGGTGCCACTTGGTACACCGTGCCACTGTGCCTAGTCTGTCCCAAGCCCACCTGTACTGGGTGCCACTTGGTAGACTACTAACACTACCTACAAACACAAGAAACTAGTTGCAACTCCTGGATAGAGATCAGGTTGATTAATAAGTCGAGAGAGCTTGGAGCGCCCGGAGCCCAATGTGTGGTAGTAACTGTTCATGGATCACAAACACAGAACTCAGTTCCTGAGGACGGCTGCAATGAGAAAACCCACCATGTACTCCTACATGGCCTCTCACCGCTACCTTTACCAAATCGTGTTCACACACTTAGCTCACACATAGTAGGACATGTTTACACCCCTCCAATTCATCCCCGATGAATCAGACCTGACACAACTCTAAGCAATAGCAGGCATGACAAACAAGCATGAATGAGTAGGCACATCAGGGCTCAACCAACTCCTACTCATGCTAGTGGGTTTCATCTATTTACTGTGGCAATGACAGGTCATGCAGAGGATAAAGGGGTTCAACTACCGCAGCAAATAACAGTTGTATCGCTGTTGTCCTAATGCAGTAAAAGAGAGCAGGAGCGAGAGAGTGGGATTTTATCGGAATGAACAAGGGGTTTTTTCTTGCCTGGCACTTCTGAAGATAGCATTGAGTCTTCATCAGTGTCAACGATCACAACGTCGATACAACGTCTACCGAGGGGGAAACAACACCGGCAAACAGAGAAGAAACACGATCAATGCAATGCACAATATGATGCATGCTATGACATGGCAATATGAATGTGTTTTGGGCTAATGCAAGCTAGAACAGGTTGAGATGAGTCCATTTGAACCAAAGATTCAAATGCAAACCCATTTTAAAAGGTCATATTAGTGCGTTACCTTGTTTCACCTAAACAACAAGGTTAAAGTGTTCTAACATGCATGAAAATGGTACAGATGGATAGATTGCATTTTTTTGATCATTTTTCATATATAAATTGTTTGATTTGGAGCTACGGTTGATTTTATATGAATTTTGGAAGTTTTGGTTATTTTCTGGAATTTCCTGATTTAAATTTAAATCCAGAAAGAATTAAATGCGTCAGCCTGACGCCAGCGTGACGTCAGCGCGTCAACGGCCAGGTCCAGGTCAAACCTGATGTGCGGGGTCCACACGTCAGTGACACAGGAACTAATCCCGGTCAAACCCAGCGCTGACTGGGGTTTGACCAGGGGTGGGGCCCACTGTCAGTGGCTGTAGGTTGTTTAGTTAGCTGGGTTAGCTCCTAATGACAGAGCCACGTCGGCTCGCCGGAGTTTGGCCGGCGGCGACCATTCCGCGCAGCGGAGCTGCTACTGGGCGGCGCTAGGGGCTGCGTTTAGGTGCGGGGAGACCACCAGAAGGGAGCCCGTGCTCTTCCGCATCCAACGGAGCAGGAAGGAGTGGGCGGGGTGCGCTGTACTCGCCGGAGTCGAGCTCATGGCGGCGGCCGGAGTTCGGGTGAGCTCGGGGTCTGCGTTAGGGAGCACAGCAGAGGGTGCGGATGGGTGCTATGGCCTCCTGGGGGTGCACTGAGCACGACTGCGTGCTCGGTTGCAGCTCTAGGCAACGGTGGCTACGGCGGCGACATGGCCGGCGACGAAGAGCTCTCGGCTCCGACGGGTATCGGTGTTAGAGGAAGAAAACGAGTCAGGGGAGAGGGGGAAACGACAGAGGAGCTCACGGCGGGTGCAGCGATGGCATCGGCGAGCTCGGGGAGGCACCGGAGCAAGCGGAGCATCGAGGGGGATCTCCGGCGGCCGGCGATGGAAACGAAGACGGTGGCGCTGCTTCAGGCGTCACGCGGCCGCATAGCTCGACGAAGAGGTAGCAGGCGATGAGGCGGAGCCGATGGGCTTGGCGGTTGGTCGAGGGACGGCCATAGAGCACGGTGGTAGTGAGCGGCGGCAACGGCCGTGCTCGGGTGTGCGTGAGTGAAAGAGCCAGAGAATAGGGAGACTGAGCGAGGGGGTCAGCGGGATTGGGACGACACGGGAAAGTCGTCCACGCATCCAGGGGATCATCGACAAGCAGGAGGTGGCCGGGAACGCACGTGCGCGCGCCACGCTTCCCCTCTGCCTACTGGCAGGAGGAAGAAGACGGCTCTGCCCTCGGTGGGCTGGGCCGCTACAGTGCCAGAACAGGTAGGCCGGCCCAGGTAACTCTCTCTCTCTCTGTTTTCTAATTTAAATGGTTTTTGTTTTCTATTTATTCTGTTTTGTTTTGATTTAGTAAAATGCTAAACCATTTTATAAAATCCTGGAAATAATTAGGGGTGCTGTCTGAATTATTCCAGTGACCCATAACAATTTCCAACATTTTTGGAGCACCTAAAATATATATAGCATTTAAATAGCTCCAATTCAAATATGTTTGAATTAATTCAAAGCCCAAATATGTCCTGAAAAAATGTAAATCATCTTTGGTAGATGCTTCCACCTCAAACCAGAAATGTTGAACATTTTTAAAGGGCATTTTGAGTTCAATGAAAAAGATTTTATTTTGACCCTAGCCGAATTCATTTGGTGCTAGGGTTTGAGAATCCCCATTTCAAATTTCCATGAAAGTTAAACATGATGCAAGCAAGATGCACACACTAGGCAGCACCAGAAGCTAGGGATGTGTCAACTCACCCCTACTAAACAAGAATCTCGTCCCGAGATTCAAGCGTAGGGTAAGATGGAAGGGGAACGCAACTAACACATTCTTCACGGTCCAGGTTGCACTTCATGGGGGCGTTGATTCGATCACCATCTTTGTCTCGATGTCTTCCCCTGAGAACTCCAACTAACATGACAAGAAGAGGAAAGGAAAACTCTAGAAGAATTGATCTTCTCAAGACCGAACAACTCAGGATCAACTCATGGGATGAGACATAGCAGCATCTCTCGAGCTTAGGCACGAAGCATACATTTAGAGGAATGGAGTGGAACGGATGACGAAGGTTCACTAGGTAGACTACAATTCCACACTTAAGAGGGTGGTGAACGGTTGTCAACGTAGCGAGGAGTTGAGTTGCCATGATACCTTAACGAGACATCTTAGAGGAGGTGACTCATGGAATCATCCCTTAAGTGGCAAAAAGAATTACCTTTAATTCAAAGATCATTGAAACTCTTTATACCAGCTTAAGGCAAATCACAATCGATCATTTGGAGGAGTTCGGTAGAATGACATACTCGGACTAGAATGGATGATGTGGACTATCTTGTTGAAGACAACGCAAGGGATGATTTTGCTTGCGCGTGCTCTCCAGAACTTGAGCATTTCCATATTCATCAAGGTTTTACCAACATCCGTGTCAAGGATCCTGGCAACACAATGTACTACCATGATGAACAGCGATGGACGATGCAGATGCAAAGGAAGATAACACCTTCTCAGATTTCACCTTAGCAATGCCAAAGTCACAAGATCTGGATAATCGACCGAGAGACATTTAGCACTCCGCTTCTAATGTTCTCCTTAATGTGCTAGTGTATCCCATTCATAGATATGGTTTGATATCTAGAACATCAAGTAAAAGGTCGGACTTCGGAAACACCAATCCATAAGGAACAACTTCTGGAGTAAATCCTACGAAATCCTTATGGGGAGGTGGCCAACTTCCTCAATCAAGATACTACAACAATGGGTCTTCCGGTTGGGTGTGTTGGCCACGACATCCACTTTACCGGGTTACAAGAGACCAATATTATAGCTCTTGGGAACGTTCCAACCATCATATCTGCCTGAGATTCAGATCTAGTTGGTGTCAGAACAATCCAGACTCATCGAGTCTAGGAAGAAAAATGAAAGTTTGCAACACAAATCGACGAGATGACATTGCGAGATTCTCGGAAAATGAACTACGATAGCAAGCTCCAAAACATGAGCTGGTTCTGCTACACACATGTGAACACGTTGTCCCAGACAAAACATGATCACATGGTAGTCTTACAATAAAACACTACCGAGTTTCGGTGGGGAACCATCAATAAGGATATCGAAGTCTTGTGCATGAACTAGTATTCGCACATCAACTCCTTTTCCTTGAACAATTCAATCAGTGGCGTGGTGTGCTAGGGATTACACGTGGAGTGGAGGTAGCGATCCTATCAAATCATGGAATACTTCGCACATGCATGACTGACTTGGGATGATTCCGGAGAAAGCAAAAACAATCTTTCTCAATTCACGGCGGCTACTTGCACCTAATGCACGTGAACTTGGAGAAAGTCACTTCTTACACCAAACATGTATTTCATGAACGGGACATGAAGATAATGCTTACAAAAGTTTCCAACACTAGCTTAATGTTCAGCATGAATCATGGAGGAGACAAAATACTGCTGATGGGTTCAACAGCAACTCATCGAAATTTCCATATCACTGGACTTCCACCATTATGCGAACAATGTGATGGTATTGGTTAGACCATAAGATGTAATGGTGTATGCTCGAGGAATCAACCACGAGTAAGACAACATTACGAACATCGTTGGTTCTGATTTGATTTGACGATAGCCCATACTCAAATCAAAGGTTTGGGGTAAGACAATAGATCCAACAATTGACCACGAGGATCAATCAATGAAAATATCATCTTTCTTCAACACACACAAACACAAGATATCCCTTTTGGGAAATGAACTAAGTTAGGCAAGCTTTTATCTTCCAACTCTCCAAGTTGTTGTTCAGCTTAACCAACTAGCTCAGGGGTATCCAACACAGACTCTTGGAGAAGGGGTGGTTTACAGGAATAAACCAACTTGATCACGAACTCAACATAGTGGTCAGGTAACAACCTGGTAATACTTCCGAGAAGATATTCGGAAAATCACAAACCACCGATATGTTACTAAGCTCGAGGACAATCTTGCTTTTCAGGGCAAGACGATATGATCAATAGAGCGAAGATTTGAAATAATCCTAACTCATTGATCGAGGAGTGAATCAGGAGAATGTACTAGGTAGAACGATCAATCTTAGAATGATGATTCAATAACCAACATGCTAAGAATGAGAATATTATCCAATAACAACCAAGCAACAGACTTGCTAGGAGTATTGATTTCACACATCACAGTTCACTTGTCGGCATTCTGGTTTCAACAACATGGGACCGAGGAATGAATAATGATGGCGAGAAGTATCACTGCATCAAGAATTCATAAGAGGTGGTGCAATTCTCATGACATACTTGACATAAAGATGGTAACACTCCAAGGTAGAACAGAAAATGAACTGAGTTGGCATTTTGATCTGCGGAAAACAACTGCTTTGATCCAATCCTGGAAATGGACAAGGTACTGGAGTTAGTTTCTCCTAGTCATCCTGGAATAGAATGGCTTGACGGACCACAAGAGTAATAGGCATCAATGAACGAATGCACGCACACTCTTGACTATCAACTGATAGATGAAGGCCGGAATACAACTAAAGAGGGACAACTCAATGGAACATACAATTTTCTGAGTTGTGGATGCATGGACTAGCACGTCGAACGAATTCAACATATTTCTTCCGGATAACCCATGCAGAAAGGTAGAACTAGCAGAGTCACAATATAGAATTGAGAACTCATCAGGAGCACTCTGATTGTGATCTTTCGATCAGCGAGAAACTTCTGCCATAAGCAGTTCATGGTATTTGGAAGAACGATATACCACGAACCTCGAGAACTATCGCAAGGTTACTAATAACCTAAAGGAATTAGGAAACACTATCAACATGAAGTAAGTAGGGTGAATCTCGGGTTCAGAAACCCAGGAGTAGAATACCTACCACTAGGTGGCATCAAGGGATGCTTTCGAGAATGATGGCCAGAATCATCACACCGGGAACACAAAACATGGCTAGATTACGTGATGATCCTCTAAGACACCTAGGGTCATAATAATAGCTCCAACATATATGTCGAGGCACCAGAGTACCTCAACTCACTGGTTAGTGTTCTTATTCTAACCAAAAGGACATCGGGAACAGGAGGAAGGATTTGCAAATGCATCAGATTGTTTAGACACCTGGGATGAATCGGACAACATAATGGCTGTAAATGCTCAAAAAGAGATTCCGAGACATCACGCAAAAATGGTGGCATAACCACTCAGAAGCACAATAACAAGGTTCCGAGACCAACTATGAACACATAGGGGTATTAGAAATTGAACTGGGGCTTAAAACCAACAATCTTACAAGTCTACGGATTAGTAACATGTGATCCTAATAGAAGATGAGAAGCCTAGTTTCTTAACCCCGTAGGAAAGATATGATGACTCGGATCAGAAGGCATAGGGTATAAGGAGTAAAAAGAGCCTTACGTTCCATCCCACGATCAATTCCCTTATATAACTAAAGAATTTCTAGACTCAACTTCGACCAGTTTGGCTTGGTAATCCTACAGGCAGTTAGGCTCTGATACCAAAGCTGTCAGGACCCCGATCCTAAGTCACACCGATCTAGCATGTAACACATCATATCACTTTGCGGCCTCACGCACGGTATTCCCACGGGTGCCACCTTACCTGGCCCGGGACCGTTTGCGCCTTTTGGCTCACGTATATGATAGTGACGCTAGCATCCATATGACAAAGAACCCGGGCTGACATGGCTAGTCGTGAACCCAAAGTGGCACTAACTTACAGGGACAGGCATACATGACCCAACAACGAACGTGTCGGTCATCAGCGAGTGAATCTGGGCTGTAGCAACTGGGCTAGCAGGACTCCGGTAAACCGGACTGTAGCAGGCTAACAGGACTCCGGTAGACACCGCGTGACATTTCCCCGAAGGGACAGACACAGGAACGAAGAAGGACACATGCCGGCCAGCCTAAGTGTTCCGGAGCAGTAGCAAGCTACCAAGGCTCAGTGGAAGCACTAGGAGACATTTCCAGGTAAGAGAGGCTACCAAGATAAACAACTAGATAGTCAGATCCCACACATACCAAGCATTTCAATATCATACACACAATATGCTCGATATGTGCAAATACAACATGGCATCACAACATGGCTCTACATCTCAAGTATAATATTCAATAGGCTCCGAGGAGCGAGATATTACAAACATGGGTCTCATGACCCAACACTCAGAGCATACAAGTCAAAGCACAGGCGGAAGCTTAACATGTCTAAGTACAGACATCTACAAATGAAAAAGGCTAAGAAGCCTGACTATCTACCAGATCCTGCCGAGGGCACAAGATCATAGCTGAGGTAACAAGCTAAACGTTGAAGTCCACGCGGTACTACTAGCGAGACTGAAGTCTCTCTGCAAAAACATAAATTAAGCAACGTGAGTACAAATGTACCCAGCAAGACTTACATTAGAACTAACTACATATGCATCGTTATCAACAAAGGGGGTGGTGGAGTTTAACTGCAGCAAGCCAGCTTTGACTCGGTGGCTAACCTGAACTACGACTACAAGTAACTCTTTTGAGGTGGCGCACACGAGTCCACATATTCACCATATCAATACACCACTATGGATCCGCTCCCGTCTCCCTACGAGAACGCCATCCATAGCACTCACGCTTATCTTGCGTATTTTAGAGTATCCACTTTCACTTGTCTATGAACTGTACAGGCAACCTAGAAGTCCTTTACCACGGACACTGCTATTCGAATAGATCATATTAACCCTGCAGGGGTGTACTTCTTCACACACGCTCTCACCACTTACCGCCATTTACACGACATGTACTCGGCAACCTTCAAGCGGAAGCCCAGCGAGGGTGTCGGCCACGACCTAATTAACCACACAAGTCTCTCATCCAGGTTTATCGCCTATTCGGGTTCCATCCGCAAGGAGATCCGGCCGGGGTGTCGCTCACGGCCCCAAACGATGTGAGCAGGGTTCCCAAGCCCACCATCCGGGTGCCACTTGGTACACCGTGCCATTGTGCCTAGTCTGTCCCAAGCCCACCTGTACCGGGTGCCACTTGGTAGACTACTAACACTACCTACAAACACCAGAAACTAGTTGCAACTCCTGGACAGAGATCAGGTTGATTAATAAGTCGAGAGAGCTTGGAGTGCCCGGAGCCCAATGTGTGGTAGTAACTGTTCATGGATCACAAACACAGAACTCAGTTCCTGAGGATGGCTGCAATGAGACAACCCACCATGTACTCCTACATGGCCTCTCACTGCTACCTTTACTAAATCGTGTTCACACATAGCTCACACATAGTAGGACATGTTTACACCCCTCCAATTCATCCCCGATGAATCAGACCTGACACAACTCTAAGCAATAGCAGGCATGACAAACAAGCATGAATGAGTAGGCACATCAGGGCTCAAACAACTCCTACTCATGCTAGTGGGTTTCATCTATTTACTGTGGCAATGACAGGTCATGCAGAGGATAAAGGGGTTCAACTACCGCAGCAAATAACAGTTGTATCGTTGTTGTCCTAATGCAGTAAAAGAGAGCAGGAGCGAGAGAGTGGGATTTTATCGGAATGAACAAGGGGGTTTTGCTTGCCTGGCACTTCTGAAGATAGCATTGAGTCTTCATCAGTGTCAACGATCACAACGTCGGTACAACATCTACCGAGGGGGAAACAACACCGGCAAACAGAGAAGAAACACGACCAATGCAATGCACAATATGATGCATGCTATGACATGGCAATATGAATGTGTTTTGGGCTAATGCAAGCTAGAACAGGTTGAGATGAGTCCATTTGAACCAAAGATTCAAATGCAAACCCATTTTAAAAGGTCATATTAGTGCATTACCTTGTTTCACCTAAACAACAAGGTTAAAGTGTTCTAACATGCATGAAAATGGTACAGATGGATAGATTGCATTTTTTGATCATTTTTCATATATAAATTGTTTGATTTGGAGCTACGGTTGATTTTCTATGAATTTTGGAAGTTTTGGTTATTTTCTGGAATATCCTGATTTAAATTTAAATCCAGAAAGAATTAACTGCGTCAGCCTGACGCCAGTGTGACGTCAGCGAGTCAACGGCCAGGTCCAGGTCAAACCTGATGTGCGGGGTTCACACGTCAGTGACACGGGAACTAATCCCGGTCAAACCCAACGCTGACTGGGGTTTGACCAGGGGTGGGGCCCACTGTCAGTGGCCGTAGGTTGTTTAGTTAGCTGGGTTAGCTCCTAATGACAGAGCCACGTCGGCTCGCCAGAGTTTGGCCGGCGGCGACCATTCCGCGCGGCGGAGCTGCTACTAGGCGGCGCTAGGGGCTGCGTTTAGGTGCGGGGAGACCACCAGAAGGGAGCCCGTGCTCTTCCGCATCCAACGGAGCAGGAAGGAGCGGGCGGGGTGCATTGTACTCGCCGGAGTCGAGCTCACAGCGGTGGTCGGAGTTCGGGCGAGCTCGGGGTCTGCGTTAGGGAGCACAGCAGAGGGTGCGGATGGGTGCTATGGCCTCCTGGGGGTGCACTGAGCACGGCTGCGTGCTCGGTTGCAGCTCTAGGCAACGGTGGCTACGGCGGCGACATGGCCGGCGGCGAAGAGCTCTCGGCAGAGGAGCTCACAGCGGGTGCAGCGATGGCATCGGCGAGCTCGGGGAGGCACCGGAGCGAGCGGAGCATCGAGGGGGATGGAAACGAAGACGGTGGCGCTGCTTCAGGCGTCCCGCGGCCGCATAGCTCGACGAAGAGGTAGCAGGCAATGAGGCGGAGCCGATGGGCTTGGCGGTTGGTCGAGGGATGGCCGGAGAGCACGGTGGTAGTGAGCGGCGGCAACGGCCGTGCTCGGGTGTGCGTGAGTGAAAGAGCCAGAGAAGAGGGAGAGTGAGCGAGGGGGTCAGCGGGATCGGGACGACACGGGAAAGTCGTCCACGCGTCCAGGGGATCGTCGGCAAGCAGGAGGTGGCCGGGAACGCACGCGCGCGCGCCACGCTTCCCCTCTACCTACTGGCAGGAGGAAGAAGACGGCTCTGCCCTCAGTGGGCTGGGCCGCTACAGTGCCAGAACAGGTAGGTCGGCCCAGGTAACTCTCTCTCTCTCTCTGTTTTCTAATTTAAATGGTTTCTGTTTTCTATTTATTCTGTTTTGTTTTGATTTAGTAAAATACTAAACCATTTTATAAAATCCTGAAAATAATTAGGGGTGCTGTCTGAATTATTCCAGTGACCCATAACAATTTCCAACATTTTTGGAGTACCTAAAATATATATAGCATTTAAATAGCTCCAATTCAAATATGTTTGAATTAATTCAAAGCCCAAATATGTCCTGAAAAAATGTAAACCATCTTTGGTAGATGCTTCCACCTCAAACCAGAAATGTTGAACATTTTTAAAGGGCATTTTGAGTTCAATGAAAAAGATTTTATTTTGACCCTAGCCGAATTCATTTGGTGCTAGGGTTTGAGAATCCCCATTACAAATTTCCATGAAAGTTAAACATGATGCAAGCAAGATGCAAACACTAGGCAGCACCAGAAGCTAGGGATGTGACATTGGCCTCCTTTTATACGTAAAGGGGTTGCCACAGTGGCACACGGGAGGTGGAAAGCAAGCTACAGTGTATGAGCTTATCGCTCGGGACGGTAGGACAAATGCATTTAATGTGCTGCCTACATGCCCTCTCACTTTATCGGGGATGGCAACAGAAGCCATCCCATCCGTCGCTGCCCCTCCTCGCCTTGACACACGTACAGGCTGATGAGGCATGCAGTGCCACACTGGCTAGCTGGCTGCTGTGTTGGCACGGTGGTAGAGCCTCCACGAATAACTGCATGCCGCCACGCACGCACCCACTTAGTTGGCACACTGGTCATCGTACTGGAGTGGTGGTGAGGTGGCAGATCCTTGCCGGGCGCGGGCCTGGCCGCGTCCTAGCAATCGTCCCCGGCAAGGCTTGCCGGGGGGCTTCGGAGTCGTCCCCGGCAAGTGTCTTGCCGGGGGCCTTTGTCTTCTGGTCCCACATGGACCCGCAGGCTATCAATCTTCATGAGGATCTGCATGCTATCATGCATGCCTTCCCATATCTTGTCCTTAATGTTGTCGATGGTGTCAGAACTCTCAGCCTCAAGGGTGATGGGCTTGCTGGTGCTGCGTAGGTCGCCCCGGCAAGGATGTTGCCGGGGGAGGTCCAGCTCGCCTTCTGCTCCTTGTTCCTTGACTTGAGTATATGCCTTGGTAGTCTTCATGTTTTATCTTCTGCTGCCCTGTCGGGGCCCAGCCATAGGTGTGGCTACAACTACCCGTGCACAAGTAAGGGGTACAGAAAGAACCCATACTTTTGTACACCGACACAAAGTACTTGTAAGAGGTCTAATACCTCTCGGCATGGTCATGAGTCTAAAATACCAATTTCAACTCTTGGAACATCTCAAGTCCCGGTTCTAAGCCGTAAAGTATGGTGCACTAAACTATCAAGTAGTCATCATATCGCGCTTGCCAAACGTTCATAACGTCTGCATCTTCTCCTGCAATAGGTCTGTCACCTAGCGGTGCATCAAGGACATAATTCTTCTTTGTAGCAATGAGGATAATCCTCAGATCATGGACCCATTCGCATCATTGCTACTATCATCTTTCATCTTATTTTTCTCTAGGAACATATCAAAAAACATAGGGAGCTATAACACGAGCTATTGATCTACAACATAATTTGCAAATACTATCATAACTAAGTTCATGATAAATTAAGTTTGATTAATCAACTTACTTAAGAACTCCCATTTAGATTGGCATCCCTCAAGTCATTTAATGATACATGATCCAAATCAACTAAACCATGTCCGATCATCACGTGAGATGGAGTAGTCTTCAATGGTGAACATCTCTATGTTTATCATATCTACTATATGATCCACGTTCGATCTTTCAGTCTCCAGTGTTCTGAGGCCTGATGACCCACAAGTATATGGGGTCAATTTTAGCCCTTTTCGATAAGTAAGAGTGTCGAACCCAACGAGGAGCAGAAGGAAATGACAAGTGGTTTTCAGCAAGGTAATGTCTGCAAGTGCTAAAATTGTGAGTAGCGGAGTAGTTTGATAGCAAGATAATTTGTAACTTGCAAGTAACGATAGTAGTAACAAAAGTGCAGCAAGGTAGCCCAATCCTTTTGAGGCAAAGGACAGGCTAAAACGGTCTCTTATGATAAGAAAAGTGTTCTTGAGGGTACACGGGAATTTCATCTAGTCACTTTCATCATGTTGGCTTAATTTGTGTTCACTACTTTGATAATTTGATATGTGGGTGGACCGATGCTTAGGTGATGTTATTACTTGAACAAACCTCCTACTTATGATTAACCCTCTCGCAAGTATCTGCAACTACATGAAAAGTATTAAGAATAAAATCTAACCATCGCATTAAACTTTTGGATCCAATCAGTCCCTTACGGAATAGCGCATAAACTGGGGTTTAAGCTTCTGTCACTCTCGCAACCCACCATCTAATAACTACACCACAATGCATTCCCTTAGGACCAAATTTGGTGAAGTGTCATGTAGTCGACGTTCACATGACACAACTAAGAGAATGACAACATACATATCATCAAAATATCAAACACATATCAAGTTGAGATGATTACTTGCAACATGATTTCTCCCGTGACCTCAAGAACGGAAGTAACTACTCACAAATGATAATCATGCTCAAGATCAGAGGGGTATTAAATAGCATAATGGATCTGAACATATAATCTTCCACCAAATAAACCATATAGTAATCAACTACAAGATGTAATCAACACTACTAGTCACCCACAAGCACCAACCTATAGTTTTGATGCAAAGATTGAACACAAGAGATGAACTAGGGTTTGAGAGGAGTTGGTGTTGTTGAAAATGTTGATGAAGATAGCCCTCCCCAAGATGGGAGAGTTATTGGTGATGATGATGACGATGATTTCCCCCTCCGGGAGGGAAGTTGCCCCAGTGGAATCGCTCCACCGGAGGGTAAAAGTGCTCCTGCCCAAGTTCCGCCTCGAGGCGGCGACACTTCTTCCCGAAAGTCCTCTCCTCATTTCTTCTAGGTCAAAATGACTTATATACCAGAAGAGGGGCACCATAGGTGGGCCGAGGAGGGCAACACCCACCAGGGCGCGCTTGGGCCTCCTAGCGCGCCCAGGTGGGTTGTGCCCACCTGGTGGCCCCCCTCTAGTACTTATTCGCTCCAGTATTTATTAAATATTCCATAAAAAATCCTCGGGAAGTTTCATCTCATTTGGAGTTGTGTAGAATAGGTAGCTTGACGTAGCTTTCTCAGGTCCAGATTTGCAGTTGCTAGAATTCTCCCCCTTTGTGCTTACCTTGCATATTATGATATAAAAGTCATTAGAATTACTCCAAAAAGCATTATTATACAATAAAACAACATAAATAACAGTAGGAAAATATGATGCAAAATGGATGTATCAACTCCCCCAAGCTTAGACCTCGCTTGTCCTCAAGCGAAAACCGAAATTGAAAAACATGTCCACATGCTTAGAGAGAGAGAGAGAGAGAGAGAGAGAGAGAGAGAGGTGTCGTTAAAAACAAAAATACGGACATAGCAGCATCATGTAACTTATTATAACAGCAACAAACTTTAACATAAAACTTTTATCATAAAACTTTTATCATAGACTTCTCATGAACAAGTGGCAATTCATCACAACATCGAAGTATAAAGCATAGACTTTATTGGAAACCAACAAACTATGTTCTCAGTCAACTTTGCAACTACATTTCATCACCTTTCCAAGAAGGGTCACGTATCATAGCCTTTAGGCAAGTCCACATACTCAACCATCATTTAGTCTTCTATGATTGCTAACACTCACCGGTACAAATGAGCAAAGATTTAAGCCGAACACATAGAAAGATAGGGGCTTATAGTTTTACCTCCCAATGCATTCACCTGAAGGGTGATGTCAACAATAACAACACATGCTACCCATATTCAACTGGATATATGTGCCTAGATCTTTCCTCACCACATGATGCTTGCCAAAGGATAAAAATAAGAGGGATAGAGAGAAAAAATTTAACTCTTGCATGAAAGTAAATACATGAAAGTAAAAGATTGGCCCTTCGTAGAGGGAAGCAGAGGTTGCCATGCATTTTTTGTTTGTATGCTCAACCCCTTAGTGCAAGAGAACGTCGTGTTATATTTCCCCTTGTGATGGCAACCTTTATTATGCAGTATGTCGCTTTTATTCTTCACCATCACAAGTTCGTACAACGCTCAATTTTCCCTTACAGTAAATGATCTCACACTTTGGAAGCAATTTTTATTGCCCTTTTTACACCGATGACAACTTACTTGAAGGATATTATTCAATCCATAGGTAGGTATGGTGGACTCTCAAACAAGATTTGGGTTTAAGGGTTTTGGATGCACAAGTAGTATCTCTACTTAGTGCGGGTTTTTTTCGTAGCAAAGATAGGGGCAAACACCACATGTTGAAGGATTTATGACAATATAACTTCTATGTGAATATGAACAAACATAAATCATTAAGTTGTCTTCCTTGTCCAACGTCAACAATTTTGGCATATAATATTTTGATGGGTGCTCACAATCACAAAAGATTTCCAGGATAGTATATTTATATGTGAATCTTCTCTTCCATTATTAATTCTTTGATGAGTTGCATCATTGACCAATGCTATGTTTGTCAATCTACAATAAAGTTTTCTACTTCTACTTTTCCTTGTGTAATGTTATCACTTACCATAAGATTAGCATATGGTCTTTTTCTTTTATTTCCTTTCTTTTATTGAAACATGAAAGTAAAGAAGGGAAAACTCAAACTAAACTTTATTATATATCTTGCACACGATCACAAAGACTGATCACTAAAAAAACTCTCAAAAAGAAAGGATCGAACTAAGTTTTATTCATCTAAAAGCAAAATATAGCCATGGATCGAACTAAGACAGTAAAGGCAAAAGATAGTGGGGATGATACGATACGGGGGCACCTCCCCCACGCTTGGCTAAAGCCAAGGGGAGTGCCCATACCCAAAACTCAGTTTTCTTTTGGTGGTGAAGAAGGTGATGGTGATAAATTAGAAGGTTTCTTGTCTTTCTTCCTTAGCTTACGCTTGAGGACGGAATTCTCATCCGTCAGTTCACGAATATCCCATTCAAGCTAAAATACCTTTTTGCACATATCTTGCTTATTTTCCTGCAAGAGACGAAAATGGATAAACTGGATCTTAGGCCTCTTTGCATTGTTGGGGATAAATCTGGGAACAGTTTTTAAATAACCGGGTAAAATGGTTTGGTTTTTCTTCTGGTTTTGATCGGTTCAGTTTTTTTGGGGCTGAACTTTTCTTAGTTTGGTTTGGTTTTGGGTACGTAGAAGAACCAATTCAGGTACAGTTGGTTATGGGTTTAATAAGTTTGGTCTAACACGGGTGTAAACTACAGGTCCAACCGGTTCCTCGCCCTGGAGCAAGCCCAATCACGCATTCACCCTAACTCAAACCCCGATTCCATCTCTCCCTCTGTCCCTCCATCCTCCAGGCCTCCGCCGCCGCCAGCCGCCAAGGCACCAACCACCTCCTCGGAGGCAGCGCCGCCTCGCCGACGCAAGCGGCCCGTCATCGCGCACGGGGTGCTCTTCCTCGCGCTCTCCCTCGCGGGCCTGGCCGGTTCCCTCGACCGCACATCCTATCTCCTCACCAACCACGACGCCAGCCACCTGCTCCGTCGTCTCCGGCAGAGGGTACTCCACCTAGCTGCAGCACTTGTGTGCTTGGTGGCTAGGGTTCGCCTCCAGCCCCTCCCCTCCCCCATGAATGAGAGGAGGATCCGGTGCCCCCGCCCTCGAGTTCGTCGACGGCGCCGTCCTCCAGCTGCAGCCGCCGCAGGTATAGACCCGTCGATCCATCATGAGAACTCGGTGACATCCATCATTGGCAGATGGCGTAACGCAATCCCGGCTTGGAATCAATTATCACCCTTAATTCAGCTCCGTTTGTTATTACCTTTGTACTTCAAGTGTTGGTTGTGCAGAATATGTAAGCTGTCAAGTGTAATATTTGTGCTGCAAAATCTGTGTTTGGTACTAGTACATGTTATGAACTGTCAAGTGTTCATCAATTTAAGTATTGGTAGTGCAGAATATGTAAGTTGTTATTAAGCTGGTGCTATGTTTTTAGATGTCCAAGTGCAGGATCGTTCATATATTGAGCTGTACATGTATGGGTGGGGAACTGATATAGAACCATAGGCTAAAACCATAGTTCCTAGAATGGGTTAGTTTGGTTTTGGGGAATTTGTCATGTGGTTTAGTTTGGGCTGGGTGCCAATGCCAATTACGTGGGTATAGTTTGGTTCAGTTTCCAAAACGACATCACGTGGGTACGGTTCAGGTTTGGTTTGGTTACCCACCCATTCTCAGATTTAGTTGGGGAGACTTGAGTTCTTAAATTCAACGTGCATGTCCCCAGGTTGGGGCAATGGAACTTCATCCTCCTCCGAGCTCGTTTCCTCCTTCCTCTCAGGATCATAGTCTTCTTCTTCCTCCGAAGTCCAGCCATAGTGCTCCACATCCCCATAGATCTTGGAATTTGCGATATAGTCTGCAGCATAACTCTCACCCTCCGAGTCTTGGGACGAAATAATTCTAGATCTGACAGAAAAATAGAGAGAAAAGAAAATAGGAGATTTCTCCGTGATACGGAGGTCAACAGGTCCGGGAGGTATATAAAGATTTTTTATCTTTGGGAACAAGCAGAAAGGAAGAAAAACGGAGTCCGGAAAGTACCGGAGGTGGGCACAACCCACCTGGGCGCGCCTGGCATGCGAGGCGCACCCTGGCGTATCGTGCCCACCAGGGTCACTTTCCTAGAAGTTTCTTATTTTCCTAATTTTTATAATATTCCAAAACTGACAAAAAATATTTTTGCAATTTTTTCGGAGCCCGTTTACTTATTGTATCACGTACCTCCCTTTTTTCATGATTCTGGAGTGTTCTGGAAGGTTTCCTTTAAGTGTTCTTTCGGTGTCAAAGTTTGGATAATATTGCTTTCAACATTTATGGGCGTACCTGAGATATAGTGTTTTATTCATTGCCCATTGACAACCTTTAGGTTAGTACCTTCGACATTATTTATAGCTCTATACCGATAGACCTCCTCGATGACATAAGGTCCTTCCCATTTGAAGAGGAGTTTTCCTGCAAAGAATCTGAAATGAGAGTTGTATAAAAGAACATATTCTCCAACTTTGAACTCATGCTTTTGGATTCTCTTGTCATGCCATCTTTTAACTTTTTCTTTGAATAACTTTGCATTTTCATAAGCCTTGGTTGTCCATTCATCTAATGAGCTAATATCAAATAACCTCTTCTCACCAGCAAGTTTGAAATCATAACTGAGTTCTTTAATTTCCCAAAATGCTTTATGTTCTAACTCAACAGGTAAATGACATGCTTTTCCATAAACCATTTTATATGGAGACATACCCATAGGATTTTTATAAGCTGTTCTATAAGCCCAAAGTGCATCATCTAATTTCTTAGACCAATTTTTCCGGGACCTATTGACAGTCTTTTGTAAGATTAGTTTTATTTCTCTATTTCTAAGTTCAACTTGACCACTAGACTGAGGATGATAAGGTGATGCAATTATATGGTTAACATCATACTTAGCAAGCATTTTACGGAAAGCACCATGAATAAAGTATGAACCACCATCGGTCATTAAATATCTAGGGACTCTAAACCTTGGGAAAATAACTTCCTTCAGCATTTTAATATAGGTGTTGTGATCATCACTACTGGTTGGAATAACTTCTACCCACTTAGTAACATAATCAACAGCAACCAAAATATGTGTATACCCATTAGAGGAAGGAAAAGGTCCCATGAAATCAAACCCCCAAACATCAAATGGTTCAATAGCAAGTGAATAATTCATAGGCATTTCTGGACGCTTACCAATATTACCTATTCTTTGGCATTCATCACAAGATGAGACAAACTTACGGGCATCTTTGAAGAGAGTAGGCCAATAAAAACTAGATTGCAATACCTTATGAGCGGTTTTGTATCCCGCGTGATGTCCTCCATAAGCTTGAGAGTGACATTTTCGTAGGATTTGTTCCTGTTCATGCTCAGGTACACGACGTCTAATAATACCCTCTACTCCTTCCTTATACAGATGTGGGTCATCCCAAAAGTAATGTCTTAAATCATAGAATAACTTTTTTCTTTTGTTGGTATGTGAAACTAGGTGGTATGTATTTAGCAACAATATAATTAGCATATTCAGCATACCAAGGTGTACTATTAGAAACATTTATTGCAGCTATTTGTTCATTAGGAAAGCTATCATTAATGGGTTGTGGGTCATCAAGAATATTTTCAAGCCTAGACAAGTTATCAGCTACGGAGTTCTCTGCTCCTTTCCTATCAGTGATATGCAAATCAAATTCTTGTAGCAGAAGAACCCACTTAATGAGTCTAGGTTTAGCATCTTTATTTTCCATAAGACATATTATAGCAGCATGATCAGTGTGAACAGTCACTTTTGAATCAACAATCTAAGATCTGAATTTATCACAAGCAAACACCACTGCTAAGAATTCTTTTTCAGTAGTAGCATAAATTCGTTGAGCACTGTCTAGAGTTTTACTAGCATAATGAATAGCATTCTGTTTCTTATCAACTCTTTGTCCTAGAACAACACCAACAGCATAATCACTAGCATCACACATAATCTCAAAAGGCAAGTTCCAATCAGGTGGTTGAACAATAGGTGTAGTAATTAAGGATTTCTTTAGTGTTTCAAAGGCTTCTAAACAATCATCATCAAACACAAAGGGAATATCCTTTTGCAAAAGATTCGTAAGAGGCCTAGAAATTTTAGAAAAGTCTTTGATAAACCTCCTATAGAAACCAGCATGACCAAGGAAACTACGAATACCTTTAATATCTTTATGACATGGCATTTTCTCAATTGCATCAACCTTGGCTTTGTCCACCTCAATGCCTCTTTCAGAAATTTTATGGCCCAAAACAATACCTTCGTTAACCATAAAGTGGCACTTCTCCCAATTCAAGACAAGATTTGTTAGTTCACATCTCTGCAAAACTTGAACAAGATTGCTTAAACAATCATCAAAAGACTTCCCATAAATGGAAAAGTCATCCATGAAAACCTCAACAATAGTTTCACAAAAATCAGAGAATATAGGAGTCATACATCATTGAAAGGTAGTAGGTGCATTACATAGACCAAAAGGCATACGTCTATAAGCAAAATGTCCAAAAGGGCAACTAAAAGTGGTCTTTTCTTGATTAGGTTGTAAAATAGGTATTTGTGAAAAACCAGAATATCCATCAAGGAAGCAAAAATGTGTGTGCTTAGTTAATCCTTCTAACATTTGATCGATAAAAGGCAGAGGGTAATGATCTTTTCTAGTTGCTTTGTTTAATTTTCTATAATCAATTACCATCATATAGCCTGTGACAATTCTTTGGGGCATGAGCTCATTCTTATCATTAGGAAAAACAGTAATACCTCCCTTCTTAGGTACACAATGAATAGGACTTACCCATCTAATATCAGTTATAGGATAGATTATACCTGCTTCCAGAAGTTTCAATATTTCTGTTCTTACCACTTCTTTCATCTTCGGATTTAACTGGCGTTGGTGATCAACAACGGGTTTAGCATCATGTTCCATATTAATCTTGTACTGACATAGAGTGGGACTAATGCCCTTAAGATCATCAAGAGTATATCCAATAGCAGCTATGTGCTTCCTTAGAACTTTCAATAATCTTTCTTCTTCATGTTCTGGAAGGTTAGCACTAATAATAACTGGATACATCTTTTTCTCATCAAGATAAGCATATTCTAAAGTGTCTGGCAATTGTTTTAATTCAAACACAGGATCACCTTTAGGTGGAGGAGGACCTCCTAGAGTTTCAATAGGCAAATTGTGTTTAAGCAGAGATTGTTGTTCGAAAAAGATTCTATCTATTTTATTTCTTTCATGCATATGCAAATCATTTTCATGGTCTAGCAAATATTGTTCCAAAGGATTAGTAGTGGGTACATCAATAGAAGCAAGACCAATAATTTCATCCTTACTAGGCAAATCTTTCTTATGAGGTTGTCTACTAAACTTGGAAAAATTGAATTCATGAGATTCATCACCAAAGCTAACACTGACAGTTTGTTTCTCACAATCTATTTTGGCATTGACGGTGTTCAAGAAAGGTCTACCAAAAATAATGGGACAAAAGTCATCTTGTGAGGAGCTGAGAACAAGAAAATCAGTAGGGTATTTTATTTTCCCACACAAGACTTCAACATCTCTAAGAATCCCAATTGGTGATATAGTATATCTATTGGCAAGTTTAATAGTGACATATATGCCTTCTATTTCAGCAGGTGCTATTTCATTCTTAATTTCATTATATAGAAAAAGGAATAGCACTCACACTAGTAACTAGGTCACATAACCCATGATAACAATGATCTCCTATCTTAACTAAGACAACAGGCATGCAAACAACTGGTCTATGTTTATCCTTTTATCAGGTTTGGCAATTCTGGAAGCTTCATCACAGAAGTAAACAACATGCCCATCAATATTATCGACCAAGAGATCTTTAATCATAGCAACACTAGGTTCAACTCTAATTTTTTCACATGGTTTGGGTGTTCTAACATAAATTTTGTTAACCACAGTTGAGGCTTTCGCATGTTCCTTCATCCTAACAGGGAAAGGTGGTTTTTCAATATAAGTAGTGGGAACAACTGGATCAACATTGTAAATGATAGTTTCTTCTTTTGCTTTTACCGGTTCTTTAACTTCTTCTTCAATAGGTGGATGATATTTAAACCACTTCTCCTTAGGGAGATCAACATGAGTAGCAAAAGATTCACAAAAGGAAGCTACTATCTTAGAGTCAAGTCCATATTTAGTGCTAAACTTTTGAAAAGCATTGGTATTCATAAAAGATTTAACACAATCAATCTTAGGTTCAATACCTGACTATTTACCTTCGTCGAGTTCCCAATATTCAGAATTGCATTTAATTCTTTCTAAAAGATCCCACCTGAATTCAATAGTCTTCTTCATAAAAGAACCAGTGCAAGAAGTATCGAGCATGGATTGATCATTACGAGAAAGCCGAGCATAAAAATTCTGAATAATAATTTCTCTTGAGAGCTCATGATTGGGGCATGAATATAACATTGAATTAAGCCTCTCCCAAGCTAGAGCGATACCTTCTCCTTCACGAGGCCAAAAATTATATATAAAATTCTGATCACGATGAACTAGATGCATAGGATAATTTATTTGATGAAATTCCAATTTCAACTGATTCCAGTTCCAAGATCCAATATCATCGCATAGCATACACCATGTCAATGCTTTTCCCTTCAAAGATAAAGGGAAAACCTTCTTCTTAGCTTCATCTCCGGGCAAACCTGCAAGCTTAAACAATCCATAAATTTCATCCACATATATCAAGTGCATATCAGGATGTTCGGTTCCATCTGCTACATAAGGATTAGCTAGTAGTTGTTCTACCATACACGAAGGAATTTCATATTCAATAATTTCAGAAGGTGTAGTAGGTTGAGGGGCAACTAATTGTGGTTCCGTTCGAGGTGAAGATACCCCAAAGAAACCCCTCAAAGGATTGTTTTCCATAGTAGCAAGTGACAATAAGTTTCAGGATGTACTAATAATGTTTCCTTACCCATTTCCACTTACCAAGAGAGCTTCACTCCCCAGCAACGGCGCAGAAAATAGCCTTGATGACCCACAAGTATATGTGGTAAATTGTAGACCTTTTCGATAAGTAAGAGTGTCAAACCCACCGAGGAGCAGAAGGAAATGACAAGTGGTTTTTAGCAAGGTAATGTCTGCAAGTGCTAAAATAGTAAGTAGCGGAGTAGTTTGATAGCAAGATAATTTGTAATGAGCAAGTAATAATAGTAGTAACAAAAGTGCAGCAATGTAGCCCAATCCTTTTGAGGCAAAGGACAGGCCAAAACGATCTCTTATGATAAGCAAAGTGTTCTTGCGGGTACATGAGAATTTTATCTAGTCACTTTCATCATGTTAGCTTAATTAGTGTTCACTACTTTGATAATTTGATATGTGGGTGGACCGGTGCTTAGGTGTTGTTCTTACTTGAACAAACCTCCTACTTATGGTTAACCCTCTCGCAAGCATCCGCAACTACAAGAAAAGTATTAAGAACAACGCATAAACTGGGGTTTAAGCTTGTGTCACTCTCGCAACCCACCATCTAATAAATTCCACAATGCATTCCCTTAGGTCCAAATATGGTGAAGTGTCATGTAGTCGACGTTCACATGACACCACTAAGAGAATGACAACATACATATCATCAAAATATCGAACACATATCAAGTTCACATGATTACTTGCAACATGATTTCTCTCGTGACCTCAAGAACGAAAGTAACTACTCACAAATGATAATCATGCTCAAGATAAGAGGGGTATTAAATAGCATAATGGATCTGAACATATAATCTTCCACCATATAAACCATATAGTAATCAACTACAAGATGTAATCAACACTACTAGACACCCACAAGCACCAATCTATAGTTCTGGTAACAAGATTGAACACAAGAGATGAACTAGGATTTGAGAGGAGTTGATGATTTTGAAGATGTTGATGAAGATAGCCCTCCCCAAGATGGAAGAGTTCTTGGTGATGCTAACGAGGATAATTTCCCCCTCCGGGAGGGAAGATCCCCTGGTGGAATCGCTCCGCCGGAGGGCAGAAGTGCTCCTGCCCAAGTTCCGCCTCGAGGTGGCGGCGCTTTGTCCCGATAGTCCTCTCCTTATTTTTTCTAGGTCAAAATGACTTATATACCAGAAGAGGGGCAACGAAGGTGGGCCGAGGAGGGCAGCACCCACCAGGGCGCGCCTGGGCCTCCTGGCGCGCCCAGGTGGGTTGTGCCCACCTGGTGGCCCCCCCTCTAGTACTAATTTGCTCATGTATTTATTAAATATTCCATAAAAAATCCTTGGGAAGTTTCAGCTCATTTGGAGTTGTGCAGAATATGTAGTTTGACGTAGCTTTTTCAGGTCCAGATTTCCAGCTGCCAGAATTCCCCCCCTTTGAGCATACCTTGCATATTATGCGAGAAAAGGCATTAGAATTACTCCAAAAAGCATTATTATTGTCAGGACCCCGACTCGATGTCACATTGATCTAGCCGGTAACACCTCATATCACTTTGCGGCCTCACGCACGGTATCCCCACGGGTGTCGCCTTACCTTTGCCCGGGACCGTTTGCGCCTTTTGGCTCACGTATATGATAGTGTCGCTAGCATCCATATGATAAGGAGCCCGGGCTGACATGACTAGTCGTAAACCCAAAGTGGCACAGACTTACAGGGACAGGCATCCATGACCCAGCTTCGAACGTGTCGGTCATCAGCAAGTGGGTCCGGGCTGTAGCACTGGGCTAGCAGGACTCCGGTAAACCGGGCTGTAGCGGGCTAACAGGACTCCGGTACTCAATGCGTGACATTTCCCCGAAGGGACAGACACAGGAACGAAGAAGGACACAGGTCGGCCAGCCTAAGTGTTCCAGAGCAGTAGCAAGCTACCATGGCTCAGCGGTAACACTAGGAGACATTTCCCGGTAAGAGAGGCTACTAAAGATAAACAACTAGATAGTCAGATCCCACACATACCAAGCATTTCAATCATACACACAATATGCTCGATATGTGCAAATACAAAGAAGCATCACAACATGACTCTACGACACAAGTACTTTATTTAAGGCTCAGGGATCCATACATAACATACACAAAGGAACGGGTCACACGACCCAGCATTCAAGTCATACAGTCATACAAACCAGCAGCGGAAGTAACTTGTCTGAGTACAGACAACTAGTAAAATAAAAGAGGCTTGGAAAGCCTAACTATACTACGTGGTCCTTCACAAGCTCAGGGTCACCACCTGGGCCTTTAGCCTACTCGTTGATGTCAACGTCTACATAGAACCCATCAGAAGGGGTTGCAGCGTCTTCTGAAAAAATGTAAATTATAGCAACATGAGTACAAAGGTACTCAGCAAGACTTACATCAGATCCTACATACATGCATATTATCAAGAAGGGTTGGTGGAGTTATTGCAGCAAGCCAGCTTTGACTCTTGGCTAGACTATCCTACGATACTTCAACTTGAAATGGTTTTGCGCACACGAGTCCACTACTCACCACTTCAATACACTACCGAGGATCCGCCTCCGTCTTCCTACGGAAGAGCCATCCTCGGCACTCACACTTATCTTGAGGCTTTTAGTAGTTTCCATTTACTTGTCTATGAACTGTATAGGCAACCAAGTAGTCCTTTACCGCGGACATGGCTATTCGAATAGATCATGTTAACCCTGCAGGGGTGTACTTCTTCATACACGCTCTCACCACTTACCGTCGTTTACACGACATGTACTCGGCAACCTTCAAGCGGAAGCCCAACGTGGGTGTCGGCCACGACCTACCTAATCACCTAAGCCTCCAGTCCATGTTTATCGCCTATTCAGGTTCCATCCGCAGGGAGTCCGGCCGAGGTTTCCCATACGGCCCCGAACGATGTGAACAGGGTTCCCGAGATACCAAATGGGTATTCGGTACACCCGGCCACGTACCTACCGCATCACAGCCCACCCCTACGGTCAGCGCTGTCCACGGCCTCCAGTAGGCTACAAACACCAGAAACTACTTGCAACTCCTGGACGGAGAACTAGTGTGAATAAGAAGCCGAGAGGGTCCATTGGTTTCGGGCCCAATGCATGGTAGAAGCTGATTCTTAAATCACACATACAGATCTCAGTGCTTAAGGTCGGCTTCAATGAAACAACCCACCATGTACTCCTACATGGCCTCTCATCGATACCTTTACCAAAACGTGTTCACCACACCACTCTCATTACCGACATAATCATTTCACTCTAGCCCATCACCCAGATGAACCAGACCTGACCCGACTCTAAGCATAGCAGGCATAGCAAGGTAGGAACAACACATACATATGGCTCAATTAACTCCTACACATGCTAGTGGGTTTCATCTAGTTACTGTGGCAATGACAGGTTATGCAGAGGAAATGGGTTCAACTACCGTAGCACACAGCAGTTTGAATCGCGTTGTCTTAATGCAGTAAAAGAGAGCAGGAGCGAGAACATGGGATTGTATCGATATGATCAAATGGTTGGTTGCTTGCCTGATGGTTCGATGCACTGATACGGTTCTTCGTTAGGGTAATCACGGTACTCCTCGGAGGCAGAACCTGTCGCAAAGGACACCGATACACAACCATCACCAAACAATGTGCAACAATATGATGCATGCATGAAACATGGCAATATGAGTGTGTTGGGCTAATGCAACTAAGACCAGAAGGGTTTGAACCAATTTGAATCAAAGATTCAAATTTCAAACTCAAACATGGCCTTTTAAAGTGCTTTTCCTTGTTCTGCATTAAACATCAAGTTAACTTGTTTAGTCATGCATGAAAATAGTACAGATGGATAGATTGGATTTTTCTGATCATTTTTCATATATAATTTGTCTCATTTGGAGTTACAGAATAAAAGTTATGAATTTTGAAGTTTAAATTATATTCTGGAATTTCCTGATTTAATTTAAATCCAGAAATATATATATTGCGCCAGCATGACGTCAGCACGACGTCAGCGGTCAACTGCGGCTGGCTGGGGTCAAACCTGACGTGTGGGGTCCACACGTCAGTGACAGGGGGGTTTAACAGAGGTTAGATTAATCCTAATTAAGAGTTAGTGGCGCTGGGGCCCACTGGTCAGTGTCAGGGGGGTTAATTAACAGTGATTAGCACTAAGCTAACCACCTGGCCGACGGGGCCCACGCGTCAGTGACTCTGGGGGGTCAAACCCCAGGTTGAACAAGTCAAACTCGCCGGCGGTTAGTCGCCGGCGAGGTCCGCGGCGTACATGTGCCCCGGGTTTCCTCTGTGGTGCTCCAAACGGCGTGCGGCTAGGTGCGTTGGAAAGCTAGCTCGATGGCGCGTCGGGCGGTGGCCGTGGCTGGGCCTGGGGTGGCCGGAGTCGACGGCGGCGAGCTCGGCTGCGGCCGCCGGGGTTCGGTCGTGCACGGAAACGTGGTTGGAGCTCGAAGGCGAGCGAAGCAAGGCGCTAGGGATGCTCTACGGGGCCTTACGGACTTGTGGGACTCGCCGGGGTGACCAAATGGTCACCGGAGCTGCGTCGACGGCGAGCTCGGCGACGGCGGAGGTTCGGCCGTGGTGGGAAACGGAGTTACGGCGCGGGAACGAGGGGGAGAAGAGAGGGAAATGGTGGCGGAGCTCACCGCGGTTGCAGCGGGCGTCGAAGCGGGCTCGGGGACGCACTGGAGACGGCGAATCAACGGCGATGGTGGTCGGAGCCCGAGGAGGAAGACGATGGTGACGGCGGCTCCACAGGGCGTCCGGCGTCTTGTGGCTTGACGGAGAGCTTCAGGGCGAGGGGGCGGAGCTCCTGCGGGAGTCGGGAAGGCGAGGGGAGGCCGGTGGCG
>NC_041389.1:322303331-322330484 GCF_002162155.2 Triticum dicoccoides
ATAGCATTATTCCCTCTCTTGGTCCTGGGAAAACCGGTAATGAAATCCATACCAATTTTATCCCATTTCCATTCAGGAATAGCTAAGGGTTGAAGGGTGCCAGCAGGCCGTTGATGCTCTGCTTTTACACGGCGACAGACGTCGCAATTAGCAATATACTGAGCAATTTCTCTCTTCATCCTAGTCCACCAGAACCTCTGGCGTAGGTCCTGATACATCTTAGTACTACCGGGATGAATGGAGAGAGGAGATTCATGAGCTTCCTTAAGGATCAATCGCCTCAGGTTTCGCACTTTGGGAACCACTAGTCGATTCCCGAAGTATACGACCCCTTGATCATTAATGGAGAAGCAATTCGCAATTCCTTTCTGGATGTTTCTCTTGATGCGGGAAATTCCCGGATCTACCTTCTGTGCTTTGATAATCTGATCCGTAAGGGTAGGTTTTGCCACCAAGGTGGAAAGAAAACCTTGAGGAACAACATCAAGGTTAAGCTTCCGAAATTCCTCATGGAGAAGCGGTTGACTTTGTTGTAACATCAGGTTGTTACAATAAGATTTACGACTTAGCGCATCAGCCATGACGTTGGCTTTCCCTGGGGTGTAGGTTATTCCTAAGTCGAAGTCTGTGATCAACTCAACCCAACGTCTTTTCCTGAGATTCAGATCTGGTTGGGTGAAAATGTACTTCAGACTTTGGTGATCAGTGAATATTTCGCAACGGTTACCAAGGAGGTAATGTCGCCAGGTCTTGAGTGCGTAGATTACGGCTGCAAGCTCTAGATCATGAGTAGGATAATTCTCCTCATGTGGGTGCAATTGCCGTGAAGCGTAGGCAATTACGTGTCGATCTTGCATGAGAATGCAACCTAGTCCTTGTCGCGAGGCGTCGCAGTAGATAACAAAGTCCTTGGAGAAGTCTGGCGGTACCAGTACGGGAGCAGAGGTCAGGCATCTTTTCTGTTCCTGAAAGCTGTGCTCACATTGTGGAGTCCATTCGAACTTCTTATCTTTCTTGAGGAGTTCGGTTAGAGGTTTAGCAACCTTGGAGAAGTTCTCGACAAAGCGACGACAATAGCTCGCTAAGCCCAGAAAACTCCGAACTTGCTTGACCGATTCGGGTGGAGTCCAATTAAGGACGGCTTGAACTCGCTCAGGGTTAACAGCAATACCTTTACCAGATATTACATGACCCAGATAGGTCACTTCTGACAACCAGAATTCACATTTAGAAAATTTGGCATAAAGGCGATGCTCTTGAAGTTTCTTCAACACTAGCCTTAGATGTTCGGCATGTTCCTCCTCGTTCTTGAAGTAGATGAGTATATCATCGAGGTAAACCACGACGAATTTATCCAAATACTCCATGAAGATTGAGTTCATTAACCGAGAAAAGGTGGCTGGAGCGTTGGTTAAACCGAAGGACATGACGGTGTACTCGTATTGGCCATAACGAGTAACAAAGGCCGTTTTAGGAATGTCCCCGTTTCTGATTTTGATTTGATGGTAGCCCAACCTCAAGTCCATCTTGGAGAAGACTGAGGATCCAGCGAGCTGATCATACAGGTCGTTGATCCTGGGAAGCGGATATTTGTTCTTGATTGTGACCAAATTGACAGGTCGGTAATCTACAACCATCCGGTCCGTACCATCCTTCTTCTTGACGAATAGGACGGGGCAAGCCCACGGAGATGAACTAGGGCGGATGAAACCCTTTTTCAAGGACTCATCGAGTTGTTTCTTAAGCTCGGCTAGTTCTAGTGGTGCCATCTTATAAGGTCTTCTAGCAATCGGAACGGTTCCTGGAATGAGGTCTATTATGAACTCAACATCCCTGTCAGGTGGAACACCTGGCAATTCCTCTGGGAAGACATCCGGGAAGTCACGGACTACCGAAACGTCCTCAAGGTCTGGCAAAGGGCTGGCGTTAAGAGAATATAATTGTCGCTTGGCTAGTCGGGTTAAGACATTGACTATCTTGCCCGAAGGGTGAGTGAGTTGAACAGTCCTAGAGAAGCAATCAATTTTGGCATGATGAGCTGACATCCAGTCCATACCCAAAATGATATTAATATCTGAAAATTTAAGGGCTATCAACGATGCAAGGAAAACAAGTCTGTCGACTTGGATTTCATTTCCATAACTTACCCTAGAGGTCTGCCATCTAGAACCAGGAGTAGAAATTTCCATAGTGGATGGCATGTCACAGAATGCGGTGTTATGCAAACGAGCATAGTTTTCAGATATAAATGAATGGGAGGCTCCTGTATCGAAAAGAACAGATGCCGGGTGGCAATTAACAAGAAGTGTACCGAGAACGACGTTGGGATCCTCTTGAGCTTCTTCGGCAGAGATACAGTTGACATGGCCACGTGAGGCGGTGGCCGGCTTGGCGTGGAACACTTTCCCTGTCGGCTTGCCACGGCCAACAGCTTTAGCAGACTGGTTAGGGTTGGTCTGGGGACACTCACGCATATAGTGGCCAGATTCCCCACACTTGAAACAAGTCACGGAACTGGTACGTGGAGGAGCATTGTTAGTTGGACCCCCATAGGGCTTGGCTGGTGCAGACTGTTGAACAGGGCGAGGCGCCTGGAAAGATGGCCTCGGTGTGAACCTGGGTGGCAGGGCGGTGTTGGGCACCCACACGCGGCGCTTCTGAGGACCAGCACCGGATGAGGAACCCATGTCACGGCCATGCTTGCGTGTTGCGTCATAGTCAGTCTGACCAGTTTCAGCACTGATGGCTTTGTTGACAAGTTTCTGAAAAGATGTGCACTCATGCAGACGGAGGTCGCGGCGAAGCTCAGGACTAAGTCCCTTACGGAACCTTGCTTGCTTCTTGGCATCAGTAGAAACTTCCTCAGTTGCATATCGTGCGAGGTTACCAAACTCCCTGCTATAAGCATCCACAGAGAGTCGGCCTTGGGTGAAATTGCAAAATTCCTCACGTTTACGGTCCATGAGACCCTCCGGAATGTGATGTTCACGGAAAGCCTCGCTGAATTCAGCCCAAGTAGTGACATGGCCCGCTGGGCGCATAGCTCCATAATTCTCCCACCATAGACTGGCGGGGCCTTCAAGATGATATGCAGCAAAGGTGACCTTGTCAGCCTCCGCTACCAGCGCGGAACACAGTTTGTGAGAGATACTGCGAAGCCAGTCATCAGCGTCGAGAGGCTCGACGGAGTGGTGGAACGTGGGTGGATGTAATTTGATAAAATCACTGAGTGACACCACGTTAGTCCTCTGATGGTGTGCTGTGTTCTGTTCAATACGCTCCAACAAACGGTTGGTCTCCCGCTTGTTTCTCTCAGCTTCCATCATAACCTCGGCTAGGGAAGGAGGATGAGGCAGATTTGCATCCCTGACTTCACTGCCTTCGGCCTGCTCTTGAGGAGCAGGGTTAGTGCGCGTGTTGACCATCCTAGGTAAACAAAACAATGATTTAGTCAGAATGATAAAATTTCCGACATAGGATATAAAATGTAAGGAATAACTCGAAATGCAAGATGATCATCCGTATGACATGGTAGATACAGAAACTGCTTCTTTATTCCATCGTCATACACACCATACAGGGTTTAGTACAAGACCAAACAAAGTACTATTACGGTGAAAAGAGGATTATATCTCATCGGAGGCATCCCAAGCTCCTATACATTATTTTTCTACACCTCCGGAAAGAGTACAAACTAGGTCATATCCCACGAGTCACGCGGGACGATAGACGACACAGCTAGTGCGAACTAGTGATACTACCACTAACTCAGACCGATCCGTAGTAGTCCTCGTAGAAGTCACCTCCATAGCCTGGAAGCTCAACATGATCATCCGGAAACAGACGATCTCGCGGAGCTTGTGGACCATAGGGGCTAGGATGAGGTCTTGGACCAACAGTCGGTGGCCTGTGGGGACCGCGAGGTGGGGTGATGCCTCCTACATCACGCCAACCCATCACGTCTGGCAGAGCAGATCTCACAGGATAGAGATCGCGCATATCCGAATATCCAGCTTGCACCGCCGGTGCGAACCAAGTCAATGTGGCCCAGTGGTCAGCACGGGTATTGAAGAGCTCTAACCTCAAGGCCCGATTTTCACGGTCCTTATCCTCGAGCATCTCAGCAGTGGTGCGAGTCCGTGAATCCTCCTGGGTGGGGTCAGCATAGATAGCCTGGAGATACCCTTGTGCTCCCGGAAGTGATCCTGGCATATACCGGAAATCAGAGTCCCGAAATAGACCAGACCTGACTCGCATGATGGTCATCATAGAGTAGGCGGCGTCCTGCACAGCCATCTCAATAGTAACCCCGAGTCCATAGGAACAGTGAAGGGGCTCGGTGGATCCAGGATAAGATGGAAATATCCTGACAGTGCAGAGATACTGGCTTTGATTGAAGTCCCGAAATTGCTCTTCGACCGTGTACTCAGGATACCAGCGGTATCCAGCCTCAGTCATTACCCTGACCAACATGGCAGTATGGCCGGGTACATCTAGGCATCGAGTCAGGCGAACCACTTGATTGAGGTCGCGAGTGGCCATCTGAAAGCACAATCATAATGCAAAGGCATTAGAATTTCTAGCAAAATTTCGGCAGCATAACAGCTGTAAATGCTCAAGAAGGATTTTGAGACATTTGACAAAGAATTTTATACACACTCAACATCATCATATCAAGTTCTGAGTCCATCCTAGCAACATAATGTGGTAATAGGATTGAACTAGGCTTGTATCCATCAAACTTATAAGGTACTACTGATTAGTAACACGTGATCCTGATAGAGAGAATAGATCCTAATTCCTTAACCCCCGGTGGAAGAATAGACTGCTCAGATCAGAATGTCATAAGATAAAGGAGTAAAAGAGCCTTACGTTCCAACCCACAAACAATTCCCCTACATATAACTAAAGAATTTCTAGACTCAACATCGACCAGTTTGGCTTGGAGAACCTACAGGCAGTCCGGCTCTGATACCAACGCTGTCAGGACCCCGACTCGATGTCACATTGATCTAGCCGGTAACACCTCATATCACTTTGCGGCCTCATGCACGGTATCCCCACGGGTGTCGCCTTACCTTTTCCCGGGACCGTTTGCGCCTTTTGGCTCACGTATATGATAGTGTCGCTACCATCCATATGATAAGGAGCCCGGGCTGACATGACTAGTCGTAAACCCAAAGTGGCACAGACTTACAGGGACAGGCATCCATGACCCAGCTTCGAACGTGTCGGTCATCAGCAAGTGGGTCCGGGCTGTAGCACTGGGCTAGCAGGACTCCGGTAAACCGGGCTGTAGCGGGCTAACAGGACTCCGGTACTCAATGCGTGACATTTCCCCGAAGGGACAGACACAGGAACGAAGAAGGACACATGCCGGCCAGCCTAAGTGTTCCAGAGCAGTAGCAAGCTACCATGGCTCAGCGGTAACACTAGGAGACATTTCCCGGTAAGAGAGGCTACTAAAGATAAACAACTAGATAGTCAGATCCCACACATACCAAGCATTTCAATCATACACACAATATGCTCGATATGTGCAAATACAACGAAGCATCACAACATGACTCTACGACACAAGTACTTTATTTAAGGCTCAGGGAGCCATACATAACATACACAAAGGAACGGGTCACACGACCCAGCATTCAAGTCATACAGTCATACAAACCAGCAGCGGAAGTAACATGTCTGAGTACAGACAACTAGTAAAATAAAAGAGGCTTGGAAAGCCTAACTATACTACGTGGTCCTTCACAAGCTCAGGGTCACCACCTGGGCCTTTAGCCTACTCGTTGATGTCAACATCTACATAGAACCCATCAGAAGGGGTTGCAGCGTCTTCTGAAAAAATGTAAATTATAGCAACATGAGTACAAAGGTACTCAGCAAGACTTACATCAGATCCTACATACATGCATATTATCAAGAAGGGTTGGTGGAGTTATTGCAGCAAGCCAGCTTTGACTCTTGGCTAGATTATCCTACGATACTTCAACTTGAAATGGTTTTGCGCACACGAGTCCACTACTTACCACTTCAATACACTACCGAGGATCCGCCTCCGTCTTCCTACGGAAGAGCCATCCTCGGCACTCACACTTATCTTGAGGCTTTTAGTAGTTTCCATTTACTTGTCTATGAACTGTATAGGCAACCAAGTAGTCCTTTACCGCGGACACGGCTATTCGAATAGATCATGTTAACCCTGCAGGGGTGTACTTCTTCATACACGCTCTCACCACTTACCGTCGTTTACACGACATGTACTCGGCAACCTTCAAGCGGAAGCCCAACGTGGGTGTCGGCCACGACCTACCTAATCACCTAAGCCTCCAGTCCATGTTTATCGCCTATTCAGGTTCCATCCGCAGGGAGTCCGGCCGAGGTTTCCCATACAGCCCCGAACGATGTGAACAGGGTTCCCGAGATACCAAACGGGTATTCGGTACACCCGGCCACGTACCTACCGCATCACAGCCCACCCCTACGGTCAGCGCTATCCACGGCCTCCAGTAGGCTACAAACACCAGAAACTACTTGCAACTCCTGGACGGAGAACTAGGGTGAATAAGAAGCCGAGAGGGTCCATTGGTTTCGGGCCCAATGCATGGTAGTAGCTGATTCTTAAATCACACATACAGATCTCAGTGCTTAAGGTCGGCTTCAATGAAACAACCCACCATGTACTCCTACATGGCCTCTCATCGATACCTTTACCAAAACGTGTTCACCACACCACTCTCATTACCGACATAATCATTTCACTCTAGCCCATCACCCAGATGAACCAGACCTGACCCGACTCTAAGCATAGCAGGCATAGCAAGGTAGGAACAACACATACATATGGCTCAATTAACTCCTACACATGCTAGTGGGTTTCATCTAGTTACTGTGGCAATGACAGGTTATGCAGAGGAAATGGGTTCAACTACCGTAGCACACAGCAGTTTGAATCGCGTTGTCTTAATGCAGTAAAAGAGAGCAGGAGCGAGAACATGGGATTGTATCGATATGATCAAATGGTTGGTTGCTTGCCTGATGGTTCGATGCACTGATACGGTTCTTCGTTAGGGTAATCACGGTACTCCTCGGAGGCAGAACCTGTCGCAAAGGACACCGATACACAACCATCACCAAACAATGTGCAACAATATGATGCATGCATGAAACATGGCAATATGAGTGTGTTGGGCTAATGCAACTAAGACCAGAAGGGTTTGAACCAATTTGAATCAAAGATTCAAATTTCAAACTCAAACATGGCCTTTTAAAGTGCTTTTCCTTGTTCTGCATTAAACATCAAGTTAACTTGTTTAGTCATGCATGAAAATAGTACAGATGGATAGATTGGATTTTTCTGATCATTTTTCATATATAATTTGTCTGATTTGGAGTTACAGAATAAAAGTTATGAATTTTTGAAGTTTAAATTATATTCTGGAATTTCCTGATTTAATTTAAATCCAGAAATATATATATTGCGCCAGCATGACGTCAGCACGACATCAGCGGTCAACTGCGGCTGGCTGGGGTCAAACCTGACGTGTGGGGTCCACACGTCAGTGACAGGGGGGTTTAACAGAGGTTAGATTAATCCTAATTAAGAGTTAGTGGCGCTGGGGCCCACTGGTCAGTGTCAGGGGGGTTAATTAACAGTGATTAGCACTAAGCTAACCACCTGGCCGACGGGGCCCACGCGTCAGTGACTCTGGGGGGGGTCAAACCCCAGGTCGAACAAGTCAAACCCGCCGGCGGTTAGTCGCCGGCGAGGTCCGCGGCGTACATGTGCCCCGGGTTTCCTCTGTGGTGCTCCAAACGGCGTGCGGCTAGGTGCGTTGGAAAGCTAGCTCGATGGCGCGTCGGGCGGTGGCCGTGGCTGGGCCTGGGGTGGCCGGAGTCGACGGCGGCGAGCTCGGCTGCGGCCGCCGGGGTTCGGTCGTGCACGGAAACGTGGTTGGAGCTCGAAGGCGAGCGAAGCAAGGCGCTAGGGATGCTCTACGGGGCCTTACGGACTTGTTGGACTCGCCGGGGTGACCAAATGGTCACCGGAGCTGCGTCGACGGCGAGCTCGGCGACGGCGGAGGTTCGGCCGTGGTGGGAAACGGAGTTACGGTGCGGGAACGAGGGGGAGAAGAGAGGGAAATGGTGGCGGAGCTCACCGCGGTTGCAGCGGGCGTCGAAGCGGGCTCGGGGACGCACTGGAGACGGCGAATCGACGGCGATGGTGGTCGGAGCCCGAGGAGGAAGACGATGGCGACGGCGGCTCCACAGGGCGTCCGGCGTCTTGTGGCTTGACGGAGAGCTTCAGGGCGAGGGGGCGGAGCTCCTGCGGGAGTCGGGAAGGCGAGGGGAGGCCGGTGGCGGCGGCTATGGCGAACGGCGGAGATGGGTGCGTTCGGACACGGGAGAGAGAGAGCGAGGGGGAGGAGAGGAAGAACCGGGGGAGAGTGAGAGAGTACGAGGGGGCGTGGCGTCGTTCCAGGGCATCCAGACGAGGAGGGGAGAGGCAGGCAGGCAGGCGAGCTGGTGGCGTGGCGCGGTGGCGCGCGCGCGCGCCGGGCACGCTCCCCTCCCTCTGTCGAGGACGAAGACGACAGAGGAGGAGGCGGGCTGGGCCGCCTGCTGGCTGGGCCGGCCAGCTACTGCTGGGCTGCACAGGGAGGAGCCCCAGGTAAGCTTCTCCTTCTTTATTTATTTTTGTTTTCTAATTTCTGTCATTTGTTTTGATTTAAATAAAATATTAAATCATTTTATTACCTTATGCCAATTTTTGCAGGAGCTAGATATATTATTCCAGAGCTCCCCAACAGGTGGCATAATTTTTGGACATATATTAATATATATAACTAATATATTTCCAATGCAAATATTTATGCATTAATTCCAAATGCCCAAAATAAATACCTATGAGCTCTTAAAAATATTGGTTTGATTTTTATCTCTGTCCAATATTTTCAGAGAGCAACATGAGCATTTTCTTGGACCCTTTTGGAGAAATTTTTATTTGGGTCATTTTCAAAAATGATTCTGAGGGTTTCACAAATCCCCATTTCAAGTTTCTGATGAAAGAGTAAACATGATGCAACACTCTAATGCATGACTAGCTAGGGTGTGACAACTATACAATAAAACAACATAAATAACAGTAGGAAAACATGATGCAAAATGGACGTATCAAGGCAATGTCTGTACATGCTAGGCTCGTCAAGTTTAACCCGAGTATTCCGCATGTGCAAAACTGTCTTGCACCCATTGTATGTGAACGTAGAGCTTATCACACCCGATCATCACATGGTGTCTCGGCATGACGAACTATCGCAACGGTGCATACTTAGGGAGAACACTTATACCTTGAAATTTTATTGAGGGGTTGTCTTATAATGCTACCGTTGTACTAAGCAAAATAAGATGCATAAAAGATAAAAATCACATGCAATCAAAATATGTGACATGATATGGCCGTCATAATCTTGTGCCTTTGATCTCCATCTCCAAAGCATCGTCATGATTTCCATCATCACAAGCTTGACACCTTGATCTCCATCGTAGCATCGTTGTCGTCTCGCCAACTATTGCTTCTACAACTATCGCTAACGCATAGTGATAAAGTAAAGCAATTGCATGGCGATTGCATTTCATACAATAAAGCGACAACCATAAGGCTCCTACCAGTTGCCGATAACTTATATAAAACATGATCATGTAAGGCTGGTCCAGTCCGCTTCATCCCACAATACCGCCGAATCAAAACAAGACGTTGGTGGTAAGCAGTATGACTATCACCACCCACAACTCTTTGTGTTTCTACTTGTGCATATCATCTACGCATAGACCTGGCTCGGATGCCACCATTGGGGAAAGTAGCATGCAATTTCCAAAAATTCCTACGCTCATGCAGGATATATTTAGGAGATGCATAGCAATGAGAGGGGGAGAGTGTATCCATGTACCCTTGTAGGCCGAAAGCGGAAGCATTTGACAACATGGTTGATGTAGTTGAATTTCTTCTCGTTCCGACCGATCAAGCACCGAACGTACGGCACCTCCGAGTTCTGCACATGTTCAGCTCAATGATGTCCCTCGAACTCTTGATACAGCGAAGTGTCGAGGGAGAGTTTCGTCAGCACGATGGCGTGGTGACGGTGATGGTGAAGTGAGCCGTGTAGGGCTTTACCTAAGCACTACGACAATATGACCAGAGGCATAAACTGTGGAGGGGCGCACCGCACACGGCTAACAGATGTTTGTGTGTGTTCTAGTGGTGCTCCCCTCATATATATAGGTTGGAGGGGAGGAGAGGCAGACAAAGGGGCGCCTGTAGGATCAAAAGTATGTCTAGAGGGGAGTGATTAGACTACTTGACCAAATAAAGATCTAGCATTTTCCCAATTTTAAGACCTGGCAGATTTTAGCAACTTAGGACTAGTCAAGCAACCAACCTACACATGCAATTCTAAGAGTATAGCAGCGCAATGTAAATCATTGCATACGAAGGTAAAGGAGAGGAGTTTGGAGGGAGAAAACGCAATGTAGACACGGAGATTTTTGGAGTGGTTCCGATAGGTGGTGCTATTGTACATCCACGTTGATGGAGACTTCAACCCACGAAGGGTAACGGCTGCGCGAGTCCACGGAGGGCTCCACCCATGAAGGGTCCACGAAGAAACAACCTTGTATATCCCACCATGGCCATCGCCCACGAAGGACTTGCCTCACTTGGGTAGATCTTCACAAAGTAGGCGATCTCCTTGCCCTTACAAACTCCTTGGTTCAACTCCACAATCTTGACGGAGGCTCCCAAGTGACACCTAACCAATCTAGGAGACACCATTCTCCAAAAGGTAATAGATGGTGTGTTGATTATGAACTCCTTGCTCTTGTGCTACAAATGATAGTCTCCCCAACACTCAACTCTCTCTCTCAGATTTGGCTATGGTGGAAAGATGATTTGAGTGTAAAGCAACTTGGGGAACGCTAGAGATCAAGATTCTTGTGGTTGGATTGGGATGTCTTGGTCTCAACACATGAGTAGGTGGTTCTCTCTTAGAAAATGAGTAGTGGAAGTGTAGGCACGTTCTGCTGGCTCTCCTCATGAATGAAGAATGGGTGGAGGGGTATATATAGCCTCCACACGAAATCTAACCGTTACACACATATTCCCAAACTCGGTGAGACCAAATGGTGAAACTCGGTCAGACCGATTTAGTTCAAAATGTGAACGTTAGGTTTTTTGGTGGGACCGACAACGTCAACTCGGTGGGACCGATGTGCTAGGGTTAGGGCAGAACTTGATCTCGGTGAGACCGATCACATGAACTCGGTGGGACCGATTTCAGTTTTAGGAAAACAGAGAGTTGGTCAGGCAAACTCGGTGGGACCGATCGCTCATTTTGGTGAGACCGAAATGTTACGAAAAGGAAACAGAAAGTTTGCATCGCGAACTCGGTGGGACTGATTGCTCATTTCGGTGAGACCGAAACATTACGAAGGGAAACACAGAGTTTGCAATTCCGTCTCGGTGAGATCGAAATCCCTATCGGTGGTTTCTGGCAGTGTCTATGTCAAATGAACTCGGTGGCGCCGGATAGATCAAATCGATTGGGCCGAGTTTGACTTTATGTTTAGGACATATGTGGATATGAGAAAGTGGTTGGGGGTTTTTGGAGCATATCACTAAGCATTTTGAGCAAGTAATCCATTAAGCAAACACCTCATCCCCTTTTAATAGTATTGGCTTTCCTACGGACTCAGTGTGATCTTGGATCACTTAAATGAAAATGTAGAGTCTTGATCTTTTGCCAATATGTTTCCTTAGCATTTTGAGGGGTCCACATCTATGCCATGCCAATCATTGAACTTTCTGAAATGATCATCTTGAAAGAGTATTAGTTCAATGAGGTATATGTTGTTACGAATTACCAAAACCACCCAGAGATTAGATGCACTTTGAATCTCCCCTTTTTGGTAATTGATGACAACATATAGATCAAAGCTTCGACAAATGATAATAAGAATGAGATACATCATCGCTTTGAGAAGTATGTGATAAGCAAGAGCTCCCCCTAAATTTGTGCATTATTTAAAATTTTCTTTTGAATGCAAATGCACAATCAATTAGGATCATGGGTCACTCTCCATGTCACATACATCTTGGTGGAGCGCGCAAAATGATAGAATATGGAATGTGCACTCATCACCAAGACAAGGTGTGAATGATCATACATAAGAGATAGAGAATATTATCATCCAAGCACAAACCATAAAGTATGATATGATCAAACACATGACCATACAAGTACCTCACACACATAACCATAAAGTATCATCCAAGCAAGCAAACAAATAAGTAGCAAAAGAACCAAAAAGAAGCAAAGCTCTCTCTCTCTCTCTCTCGAAGCCTATGATCCATACACTTTCTCCCCCTTTGGCAACAAGTTACCAAAAAGCTTGAAAATGCATAGTGCTATGCGGCTCTCTAAGCTTGATCTTCGGGAGGTGGTGTGGAGAGGAGTCTTGCAACAAAGGCTTCTGAAGAGTTTTTAGGCGCTGGTGGAGTTGCAACCAGAGGGGCAACTGAAGCTGTGGCTGCAGGAGCTGAAGTTGTAGCTCTAGTGTCTGTCACTGGCACTACTGCAAACCTCTGTCTTCTGGGCACCCATTGAGAAGAATCAGTGGTGGTCTTGTTACTCCTATCCTCAAGCTCTTCTTGAATCTTCTCCATAGAAGTCTGAATCTCTATCACCTTGACATCCAAGTCATGAAGTTTTGTCTCAAAAATTCTTTCAAGACTCTCTTGATTCTGAGTCAGGGTATCCAGACCTTTCTCAATCCTCAAAGTAGCCTGAATGAGATAGCCAAGTTGATCTTGTTTGGACTTGAGAAAAACTTGAGATGTGTCGGATTTTGGGTTTCGGCAGACCCTCAAGGTTCGAACACTGGGGTGCGCGCGGAGATCACACCTCCAGCCTACCCATGTCTCACCGCCTCGCCAGGATCTAAAACTACACGAAGAACAACACAAGGGACACGAGGTTTATACTGGTTCAGGCCACCATTGTGGTGTAATACCCTACTCTAGTGTGTGGTGTGGTGGATTGCCTCTAGGGCTGACGATGAACAATACAAGGAAGAACTGCCTCGCGAGGGGAGGAGTTCTTATGGTGGTGTCGGCTAAGGTTCTTCTCTATGGTTGATCTCTAGATGTGGATCCGATCCCCGATCCCTGATCTCCGATCTCCCATCCCCCTACCCTGTGGGCGGCTAGTCCTATTTATAGGCGAAGGCCCCAGACCTCTTCCCAAATATTGAGCGGGAAGGGCGCCAACAATTGGCCATTTTGAAGGGGAACATCTAGTACACTTATCCTGACTAAAGTTGGTCCTCGCCTGCCAAAGACCCTGACGATGACGCCGGCTTGGGCTCCACGATGACCTTCGTCCTGCCGTCCTGCTAGTCTTGGTCTTGTCGCACCGAAATGGCTGCCTTTGCTTGATACCCTCGCTTGTGCTTGCCCCCTTTGCACCAAAGAGGAAACAAGGACTTTGCGCAGGCCGGCGCCCGCCTGGCCTTGGTCATCATGGCTTGCGTCACAAGCACCTCGTGAGGTACCCCCGCCTTGATCTCTCCGCCTCCTCGTGAGCCAGCCTGACGAGGCCGTGCCCGAGGATGCCTCCTATCGTCCGCCCCGCGAGGCTTGGCCCCTCGCGAGGGTATTGAGCATGTGTTGATGAAGATGGGTCGTACTGGGCACTCCTTGAGCCACGCCACAGGCCGCAGGCAGGCAAGTCTGGGTACCCTCGTTCCCAGAATGCCCATAGTAGCCCCCGGGCCCAAGGCGCGCTTGGACTTGGCTTAGCAGAGAAGCGAAGAGGTGAGTGTGAAGCGCCGCGGGCCCCAATAGCCTGCGGCCTTGGGCGCCGCGTGGCGGTTGATTGGACGTGGGCGTCCTGGCTCCCCACGGCACCTCGACAACTGCACAAATCTATAAGGGAGTGGTTCCCGTCTAGTCTTACCTTATTTGCCTTCTCCTTCATTGCTTAGATCCCCTTTCTCGCTCCTGTCCTTCTTGCTTCCGAAATCCCCAGATCTACTCCAACCCTGCAACCCAGCAAGACATGGCGCCTCGCCATACTCCAGCCGGAGCATGGTACTCGCCCTCTCTGGATCCTCTGAATGTGTCGGGGAAGAACCTTGCCCTGACGCGCCAGATGATGGCGGCGCAAGGCAACGACGGGGCGGCCGTGCTTAAGGTTGGTTCCGCCCATCCTGAGGATGAAGGAAGCACCTTCTACCCGCTCTTCGTGAGCGCCATCGCCGCCGGCCTGGTGCCCCCCTTTTCTGAGTTCTTCTTCTCTGTTCTTCACCATTACAATCTTCTGGCTCTGCACCTCCATCCCAACTTTGTTCTTCTCCTGGCGATTTTCTCCTACTACTGCAAGGCTCACGTCGGGGTGAGGCCCTCGGTGGCCTTGCTGCGCCATTACTTCTACCTCCGGGTCTCTCGTGGCCCCATCACCGCGTGCGCGAGCTTTGTCGCGTATGGCAGCTCCAACGCCATCTCGAAGCCCGGGAAGAGGATTGAAGGCTTCAGGAGCAAGTGGGTCATGGTGGATGCTAGGCGCATCCATCCCCGGCTGATTCTGCCCATGAAGCAGCCCAAATCTGTTGATGCCTGGTCTCGCGCGGAGCTCGTTGATCCCCGCACGAAGCCGGTGCTGGAGAGGATGGATGCGGACCTGTGGTCGGGCAACATGGCAACGGCGAAGCTGACCGGGGCGTCACTCCTGAGGGAGTTCCTGGAGCACTGGGTGGCTCCACTTCGGGAATATTCGCTCCCGCTGTGGAGGCTCGGGGGGGGGGGGCGACGCCGCCCTTCGCCCGAGCTCCATAGTCCTGGCCGATGAAGATCTGGCCGTGGTCCTCCAATCCTTGGTCGGGGATGACGTGGTGAGACTGGAGGGTGCTCCTGTGCCCCTGTTCCTTTGGGAGGATTGGGAGCAGGTGGTGAACTCCATGTCCGCTTTCGACGGGGACGGGCCTGTGCCCGCGGAGGTTCCCGACAGCCCGGCGGCCCTAGCGACGGTGAACGTATCCTCCAGCGATTCTAGGAAGGAGCCCGACTCCGAGGCAACCGACGGGGATTCGAGAGCGCCCCTCCCTCGGCGCAAGTCCCACGCTCTTCGCCTCATGCCAGACGATGACGAGGATGGCGATGAGCTAGGTGGCGAGAGCTTGCCCCCGATCCCGAAGAAGGACAGGACGGGGCTGGTTCCCCACGGGTCTGCTCCGGCTCCGAGGCGATCTGCAAACACGCCTCCTGCTCCCGAGCCTCTTGAGGTTGATCCCAGCATCCGGCTCTCGGGCTTCAAGTTCGGCCGGAGGTTGCTTGAGCCCACGAGCGATGACGAGTAAGTGCTCGATTCTCGTTTTGCTTCTTGCTTCGTTGTTGAGGCTTGACGTCCATATTCCTTGGCTAGGCCAGTGCCTGCGGCGAAGAAGCTGAAGGGGGCTCCTGAGGCTTCGTCCGGGGCAGCACCCCCACCCGCGGGAGGAGGGGGAGACAAGACGCGGGCCTCTCCTGCCCGGTCATCCTCGCGAGGCCTGGAGGGGCTAGCTGGAGCAAGCTCAGCCCCCATGGACCAAGCGACTCCCGAGCTGTCCTTGCCTGATGCCACTGCCGCAGTCGTCGGGGCGCCGAAGGTCCTGACTCATGGTGCTGTGATTATGCTGCCATCTTCTCCTCCTACTCCACCAACTGCCATCTCTCTGACTCCCTCTACTGTCCTGGATCGTGCTGCTACTGAGCTGGACCGGCTGCGGAAAGATCTTCAGGGCGCCGACCCTCGCTTGGTGGTCGGGCGCCTGGAGCTGGCCTCCGGCTGGGTCCGCTCTGATGCTTCAGTCCGAGCGGCGCTGGCTCAGTCCGCGACAGCTTGCGACGAGGAGAAGCAGGCCATCCTCGAGGTGAAGGCCGCGCACGACGCCGCCTTGGGTGAGGTAGCAGATGTCCGAGGTTGTTGCGAGGCGCTGGAGAGCGAGCTGTTAGGCCTGCACGAGCAGCTCGCCAAGGAGGCTAGTGACCTCCAGGAGAAGGAGGAAGACATGAAGTCTTGCGAGGCTGCCGCCAAGGACCGGGATGCCAAGCTTGACGAACGCCAAGGCCGTTTGGATGCGCTAGAGCAGGCATTGGAGGCAAAGAGGATCGAGCTGGACGGCAAGGCGCGGGTCCTGGCCGAGGACCGCGTGGCCTTCGCGAAGCTGGAGGTGAAGGCTCGCACCTTGCTGAAGTCGCTCTATGACAGCGGCCTGGAAAGCCCGCTAGCCGACGCCGAGGAGGGCCCCGCCAAGCTGCTTCCCTTCCTGGTCCGCACCCTCGAAGATGTCGCCCTCGGCCTTGGCCCCACGGCTGAGGCTGAGGCGCGTGTCCTTTCTTCTACAGCGCTGACGCGCGTCTTCACCCACATCTACCTTCGCAACCCCGACGTTGACCTTGACAGTCTGCTGGAGCCCGTGAGCGGCGAGCTTGCCGTCGTCGCTGCCGAGGCCGTGAAGGGTCGAGTGGAGGCTCTGCTGGCGAAGTTCCGGGCTTTCAGCACCAAGCCAAAGCGAGGCGCTACCGATCCTGGGGCTCCACGAGGCGAAGTCACCCAGCGCAACTCCGTCACCACCGATGGCACCGCCAGAAAGTGATCCCTTCGCAGCTCCCGTCCTGCTTTTAGCTCCTGCAACATGCATCATGCCTCATGGAGGCGTTTAAACTTGTGTTTGGCGTTGCCAAAGTACTCTATGGACTGTAATATTTGCTTTTGAATTCCTTGAGATTTGCGTTTTTCCTTCCTACTTGCTTGTGTTCTACGTCGGCAGAGCCCGGCCCCGTGCATACCTCAGCCGCCGTTAGCCCCGACCGGAAACCAGGACGGGACCAAGGAGTGAGGGGCTACGTGACAAGTTAGGCTCCTAAGTCGCGATGCTCAGGAGTCCCCCTTGACGCATGAACAGCAAGTAGGGAGGTGGAACGTATGGGTGAATTTACCGTTCTACGTCGGCAGAGTCCGGCCCCGCGCATACCTCGACCGCCGTTAGCCTTTCGGAACTAAGGGGTGAGGGGCTACGTGACCAGTTAGGCTCCTGAGTCGCGATGCTCAGGAGTCCCCCTTGACGTTCAAACGGCCTTCGTACCTTGGCTCCGCTCGGGGAGAGGCGTGCGACGAACCAGGCCAGAGGGGCCTGGCTGGGTGGCATACACCTGGGCGTGACCCAGGCGTAGCCCCCGTGCCCAGCCCCCTCGCTAGCACTCCTGAGGGGAGACGTTACGATGAGGCCGGACACTGAGCTCTGGGCTCCCTGAGGTTGATGCGGCCGGGGGCCATCCTCAGTTGTTTATCACCAGCGCGGAGCATAGCGCTTCCGTATGTGTACGGGCATAGCCGCTCCTCGGCAGTGTCGTCAGCCAGCGCGGAGCATGGTGCTTCCACTGGTGCGTGGGAGGGGGCTCCCCTCCGGGAGGAGCCCCCGGGGCGTGTACAGCCCCACCCTGACATGTGGTTGGCACGGTAGGGCTTGGCGAGGTGTATCTGGGCACCCGTGAGCCAGCGCGGGAATCATGGGGCCCTACCTCAAGGCGGGTTGCGCCTGGCTCTGGGCCTTTTCTTGTAATGTGTTCCTGCAAGTTTGGTTAGATGTTGGCGCTCTACGTCCTCGGGTCCCGGCCCTCGAGTGGGCTCAGCCGTCGCTGGTACGCCAGGTCGCGATGTTGTGGACAAGGCCAGAGGGTGAGGGCTAGAGAGCCAGCAGGAGCCCATGAGTCGCGATGCTCAGGTACCCCCCCCTTTAACGTGCAAGCGGTCGACATGAAGGAAGAGGGGTGCCATGGACAGGCATCAAATAACGATCATGATGAATCAAACGCACGACCGAAATAACGCAAGAGGGATACACGCCACTGGGTCTGGCCCGAGCGGCTTGGGGATAATGCAGCCCGAGGGGCACCCCCGATAAAGTAAGCTGAAAACATGAAGTAAAGGGATACATGCCGCAAGGACGGACCCACACGGCCTGGGAATGATGCAGCCCTGGGGGGCGCTCCTAGCTGAAAATGAAACTCGAAGGATGTCACCTGATGATGCTGAAGATGTAGGGATGCTGAAGTAGCGGACGGCGTGTGCTGCGCGAGACGATCTTCATGAGCCCCCCAGGCCCAGGGGCCTCGGGAGGCTCCGGAGGCGCTGGCGGCTCCTCGCGGACCATCTCCATCTCCGCCAGGACTGCGGAGTACCTGACCGCCTGAGCCTCCAAGATGCTCCTCATGAGGCGCTGACGCACATCAGCCGCGTTCAGTAGGTCGTAAGGCATGCGAACATAGCTATGGGGTGGACCTTCGCAGCGCCCCACGCGTGAGGGATAGAGGCGCTCCTGAGAGGCCGCTCGGTTGAGTCCTAGTATGTCGATGCAGACGTGCAGCCCACCATCCTCGCCTGGATGGGGAGCTACGGTGGGTAAGCGGCGGCTGCCACTCATGATTCTTGACTCCTACAGCTCCTGAATGATCTCACTGACGAATTCCTGAGGGTTTGGCCCTCCTTGCCTTGCTCCTTCCTGAGGGAAACGTGCATTGAAGCATGCTTCCAAGTGGTGCCCGAGCGCCTCCCACGTGATCTTAGCAAAGTCGATGGCCCTCCAGGAGAGAGCCCCCGAGCCTTGCTCGAGGAGGGCGCCGGGCGCGCCTTCCTATGCGACAAAATGAGGTGCCCCCTGAACAGGCACGAACCCTGAGGGGCCTGCCTCCCGAGGGGTCGGGCCAGGCGATGTCTTCTTCTTCTTAGGAGCAGCCTCGGGAGGCCTCCCGTTCCTGTGATCTGGGTCTTCAATTGATGCGGCTTGGAAAGCACGTTCCAGAGAACACACGGCGTCTCTCTCTTCATAGGGCACTGTGATGACCCCACCGCTTCCTGGCATCTTGAGGACATTGTAGCCGTGATGGGTCACAGCCATGAACTTGGCCAGGGCTGGGTACCCGAGGATGGCATTGTACGGCAGGCGGATGTGAGCGACATCAAAGTCAATGAGCTCGGTGCGGTAGTTGTCGCGCTTCCTGAAGGTAACAGGAAGGCGAACCTGCCCTATCGGAACCGTGGAACCATCAGTGACTCCTGAGAAAGTCTTGGTTGGCTGCAGCTGATTGTATGGCACTTGGAGATTGTTGAACATCTCGACGGATAGGACATTGAGCCCTGCTCCGCCATCGATGAGGGTCCTGGTGACTTGCACATTGCTGATGATTGGGGAACAAAGCATCGGTAGGACTCCTGTTGTGGCTGCGCACTTGAGCTCATCCACTGAGTTGAACGTGATAGTGCACGCTGACCACCTAAGAGGGCATGTGGCCTCAAGCTTGGGAAGGACTGCATTCACTTCGCGGGAAAACTGCTTGAAGATGCGCTGAGAGGCCGGGGCTTGTGCGCCGCCCAAGATGCAAGCGATTGCGCGTGCCTCCTGGAAGCCTCCAGCCCCCTCGTCCTGGTGATGGTCTTCATTCCTCCTCGGCTGTGGTGGCAGAGGAGGGACGCCTGCATTGCCTTGCGGGCGGTCCTCCCGAGGCTGATCCCTCCAACCTCCCTCGCGAGGTGGGTCCTTCCAACCTCCCTCACGAGGCTGGTCCTGCCAGCGGTCCTCGCGAGGTCGGTTGCGCCATCCTTGGCGAGGGCCATAGTCTTCCCATCGTCCTCCACCTCTTCCTCCTCCTCGGCCATAGCCCCTGTCGCTGCGCACGGGGCGTCGGCCGGCACGCACGTCTCGCACGGCCCTGAGCTCTTGGCATTCATTGGTGTTGTGGGTGTGGAGGTCGTGGTACACGCAGTACCGGCTGCCCTTGGATGACTCAGTCTGATCCCTGCCTTGCTTGGTGTCCGGCTCTGCCGCAAGCACGGCAGCCCCCTTGCGCTTCACGTCCTTGGCCTTGGGCTTCTTCTCTTCTGGGTCAGCAGCTCGCAGCTCGAGGAGGGAAAGGCGCCCTTCCTCAGCCCTAGCGCACTTGGTCGCCAGATTGAACAGCTCCAGGGAGGTGCACAGGTCCTCATGCATCACGAGCTCCTCCTTCATCTTGACGTCACGCACGCCGTCGAAGAAGGACGAGATGATAGCCTCCTCGAACACCTTGGGGATCTTAAGGCGAGCGCTGTTGAAGCGCTGGATGAACTTCTGCAGGGTCTCTCCCGGCTGCTGCTTGATGCGGCGCAAGTCGCTCATGGCCGGGGGCCGGTCGCGGGTGCCTTGGAAGTTGGCGATGAATCGGGTGCGCATCTCGTCCCAGGAGGATATCGTGCCAGGATCTAGGTGTGGGCGCCGTCCTTGAGCGCCATGGGGAACCAGTTTGCCATGACCTTCTCGTCCCCGTTGGCGGCTTCGATGCCCAACTCATAGAGCTGGAGGAACTCCGTAGGGTCAGTCGTGCCATCGTAGCGTGGGGGCAGGTCTGGCTTGAACTTGCCCAGCCAGGCCACGCTGCGCAGCTCGGCGGTGAAGGTGCGGCAGCCTGCGGTGGCCGCGGGAGGCCTTGAGTGATGGAGAGCTTGATCTTGGAAGTCCTTGTGCGCTGCCTCTAGGTGCAGCGTGGGGTCTTGATGCGCTGGAGTGGGAGCGCGCCCGTGTCGGGCCGGTGCGGGGAGCACACGGGCGGCTTCTTGGGGACGAGGGATCTCTTGGCAGCTCTTCTCTTGTTGTGCTGGCGCCGGATGGAGTCGGTTCCGCCTAGGGGCCACGCGCCTTGGGGCCAAGGCGCCTTCTTGAGTGGGAGGCGGCTGAGGTGCCCCCGGAGCTTCATCGCCCGCGCAGGGCGGGGCGCGGTGCAGTGAGAGGGATGGTACGTGGGAGCCCCCAGCGGCGCCGACGAGCTTGGTGATGCGGGCGAGCCACTCGTCATAGAGGTCGTCGACGGGACGGTAGTGCAGGAGCTCCCGCGCCAGGAGCAGCGCGGCATGCGCGTCCGCATGAGCGCGACAAGCATGGGACGAGGAGCCGGCCGAAGTCAGCGATGGGGTGGCGGTGCGGCCTTCCCGCCGCACTGAAGGATGCAGGGACGACGCCTGCTGCTCGTTCCCCGCCGGGCCGGTGGCGGCGTTGACGGCAGGCGACGGGGAACGGCGGGGGTGCCCACCGACGGGGGCCGTCTAGGCGACGCGAGTGGTGAGAGCGGCCCGGCGCTCGCCACGGGCGCGACGTGCGTCTGACATGGATGGGACGGGCGGCGAAACACGAGGCGGCGGAAGGCAGATTCCGGCACACCCCTACTTGGCACGCCAAATTTCGGATTTCGGGTTCCGGCAGACCCTCAAGATTTGAACACTGGGGTGCACGCGGATATCACACCTCCAGCCTACCCATGTCTTGCCGCCTCGCCAGGATCTAAAACTACACGAAGAACAACACAAGGGACACGAGGTTTATACTAGTTTAGGCCACCATTGTGGTGTAATACCCTACTCCAGTGTGTGGTGTGGTGGATTGCCTCTGGTGCTGATGATGAACAATACAAGGAAGAACTGCCTCGCGAGGGGAGGAGTTCTTATGGTAGTGTCGGCTAAGGTTCTTCTCTCTGGTTGATCTCTAGATGTGGATCTGATCCCCGATCCCTGATCTCCGATCTCCCGTCCCCCTACCCTGTGGGTGGCTAGTCCTATTTATAGGCGAAGGCCCCGGGCCTCTTCCCAAATATTGAGCGGGAAGGGCACCAACAATTGGCCATTTTGAAGGGGAACATCTAGTACACTTATCCTGACTAAAGTTGGTCCTCGCCTGCCAAAGACCCTGACGATGACGCCGTCTTGGGCTCCACGATGACCTTCGTCCTGCCGTCCTGCTGGTCTTGGTCTTGTTGCACCGGAATGGTTGCCTTTGCTTGATACCCTCGCCTACGCTTGCCCCCTTTGCACCAAAGAGGAAACAAGGACTCTGCGCAGGTCGGCGCCCGCCTGGCGCCTGCCTGGCCTTGGTCGCCATGGCTTGCGTCACAAGCACCTCGTGAGGTACCCCCTCCTTGATCTCTCTGCCTCCTCGTGAGCCAGCCTGACGAGGCCGTGCCCGAGGATGCCTCCTGTCGTCCGCCCCGTGAGGCTTGGCCCCTCGCGAGGGTCTTGAGCATGTGTTGATGAAGATGGGCCGTACTGGGCCACTCCTTGAGACACGCCACAGGCCGCAGGCAGGCAAGTCTGGGTACCCCCGTTCCCAGAACGCCGACAAGATGCCTCTTCAACACTTGGCATCTTGGCTGCCTTCTCTTCTTTTGCTTTTCCTCTATTCTCTTGAGCCTCTACTGATGTAGGATCTGAAGCATCCATGAAAACTATGTTCTCCTCAAGGTCAGGTCTCAAAGGAAGGTTCTCTTTATCCAACAGATATACACATGTGCTCATTTTGAAGTTTATGAGCATCTAAATGTGTGGAGCATACCCACATGATCTCTTCTAGTCTGCTGCTGTTCTCTTGATGGTCTCAACTATCAAGCTCATCACCTTAAATTTTTGTGGCAAATCAAATAGTTGAAGCAAGTTGATGGAGTGGCCTCTGGTCATCCTGTGATCGCCTGATTTGGGAAACAAGGTGAGCCTCAAAATAGTGTTCATGGTGGCCAGTCCAGACAATATATAGTATACTGAGCCTAGCTTGTGTATGTCCAAGGCCTTGTCAGGTATCTGCTAGTACATGTTGTCCATGGAGTTGTGATCTTTCTTGCGCTCAGCATAGACATCAATATCATCCTCAACTTCTTCAAGGGCATTAATGAGCTTGGCCCATTCAGCAACAGTAGACTGGTACCTAGTACCTTCAGACATCCAAACAATTTTCCCATTTGGATAGAAGTGAGTTGTTGACTAGAACTGCATGATAAGCTCATCATTCCACTTGGTCAATTTCTGACCCACAAAGGTGTCAACTCCATTGAGTCTGAAGCTCTCATGTACTCCAGGGAAATGATCTTTATTGCTATCAATGTACTTCCAATCTACCCATTTCATCTCACACACAATGGGCTTCTTATCCAAGAGCACAGTCTCAAAGAAGTCATGTTGTTCCTTAGTGTGAAATCTGTAGTCCACTGCAGTTCTTCTCCTTACAGCATAAGGGTCTGATTGTCTCCACAATATGAGACCTGCATCATTTCTTTCCTTCATGTTTTCTGCCACTGGATGATTATCATCATGATCATGAATCTTTGGCTTCGAATTTCTAAGCACTTGGGCTTCCTCTTCTTCTTCTTCCACTTCAGGCACTCGGGCCTTGTTCTTTTCTGTAGTAGGAATGTTTCTGGTGCTTCTCTTGGGTGCAGACTTTGAAGCTTGAGTTTTAGCTTTGGGGGCAGGCTTGGGCTTTGATGGAGCAGCCCCAGATTTGATGGCATCCCCCATCAGCTTATGAGTCTTTGGTGCTGATGTAGCATCTTCTTCACCTTCTTCCTCATCCTCAGCTGGGTCCCTTATCATAGAGGATCTGCCACTTACTTTGGCTATGGTCTTCTTGACCCTTTCCATTCTCTTTTTGCCCTCACCGGCCTCCTTTGGTTCAAGAGTGAATTCAATGGTTTCCTGTGTTGAGGCTCTGGCTTTGTACATTGGCACTCTTCTAGCAGGAGCTTTCTTGTTCAGACCAGGCTTGGTTGAAGCTGTTGTGCCAAATTCTTTCTTGACAACTTTCTTCTTGGAGCTGACCTCCTCCTCGGCAGCAACATAATCTTCATCTTTTGAGTCTGAGTTTCTTTTTCTCCTCTGCCTAGTAGCAGCCTTAGGCAGGTTGCTAGGAGTACTTCTGCTTCCATCTTCATAGCTGTCAGAGGGACTAGTGCCCTCACTCATGTTGACTTGTCCCTTAGACTTGTTCTGGCTACCACTCTGATCTGACATAGCTGACACTTCAAGCTGACCCTGTGAATAGTTGTATATGAGATAGAGTGGATGAGCATCACAAAGTGTAGAGTTTTTGCAAAACAATTGAGTCAAAAAGTTAGTTTTAGATTTCTACAGAAAGCATTTTGGAGCTACTGATTTGTAAACTGGTGACATCGAAGCAAGATTGTGTGCCTAAACTAGTGATCATGGTCAGACCGAGGCACAGGCATAGCTCGGTGACACCGATATTGCTAGGGTTTCACAAAGTTATGAACTCAGTCACACCGATTTGTAAGTTTCGGTCAGACTGAAAATCACAAGTGCAATGGCCTAACCAAATCGGTGCGACCGATTTCTACAACTCGATCGGTCTGAGATGAGTTCGGCGTAAAACTAACCCTAAATTTTTTAAACAAATCTAGACTAAACAAAGTTTTTGCTGGATAGGATAATCTCAAACTTGTCAAGAATCATGGCATTGTCTCTATGCTAAGAATCAGAGTGAGAAAGCAGAAAGGATCGAACTCATACCCTAATTTAGCGATGTGCTCGCTACGGTCGCAACAGCGGCAGAGATTTCCGATGATGGTGGCGGAGACCAGCAGCAGGAAATCGCTGGCGGCAAGGAGATGATCCGGAGACCAGAGTCGGCAGAGCAGGATACGCGCGGGCGAAGGGTTTTCGAAGGAATTTCTAAAATTCGACCCGTGGGTATTTATATCCTGACCCTGTCGGTGGGACCGAGTGGAACGACTCGGTGGCACCGAGATGCAGAATCACAAGCGGTTACTGCAACTCGGTGTGATCAAATTGTTGAAATCGGTTACACCGAGATTGAAAACCTAGATCAACTCAATGAACTCGGTATGACTGAAAGGAATGAATCAGTCAGACCGAAATGCATAGAGAGGTTTTGGAAGTTTAAGTCTGTGACGAATTGGTGACTCCGAGTGCTCCTCACCTAGAGGGTTCGAATCTGACTTGATCAAACTTTGTGATGTAGCATGAATAGAGTTTGAGACGATAAAAGCATAGATAGCTAGAGGAAGTTCTTAGGCATTCTTGTCCATCCATTTGGTAAAAGAAAAGGAGCCAAACAGCCAAACCAACAAATGGATGTCCTCGAATGAGAAAAATATGCAATCAACATGCTCACACAATAAAATGGCAAATGAAATATGTAGCAAAGCATGCGCAATCACTCTAGCATCTATCAAGCAATTGGCGATGACAAGGTCATCTATATATGAGTATATTGACTTAGGAGTCAAATGAGAACATTTGATCATATGTCATACTCATCGTTTAAGCACAAGTGGGGTTACCCCTTTTACATAAAGCATTATTGTGTTCACACCATTAGAGTTTCTTTAGCCCAATTCTTAGAGTAAAGCTCCCCCTAGATGTGATATCCCCCCTAAGAGGGATGAACTAACCTTGGGTTTTGTCGATGATGACTTCATGTAGGTGTCGAAGATGTGGATGCTCATTGTTGATGTAAATCATTTGGAGCAATCCATTGGAGTGAGTTGCACTTTCAATACCTACATGGGTTAGTCCCACAGGGAACAAACAAGGATATCCATAGACATAGAGTGAAGTACACACAAGATGATGTCCATGAAAGCATTAGATTACCTTGTCCCTTGTCTTATCAATAAGAAGGTTTGTGACTCCTTGAACTAGTGCAAGATGTGGAAGTTGTTTGCACTTGCACTTTCCAAAATGAATATGAGTGAAGCATGTTGGTGGAGTAACCCTCAAGAACTCTCTAGTTCTTCTTCTTCAGGATCCACATCATCTTGATGTGAATCCTTGGGGTTGTAGATGTACTTGATGAAGTATAACTTGATGTAGACTTGGGAACCCACTTGACCAAGGCCTTTGGAGCTTCTTCAAATGCATCAATCTCCTCTTAAAGCTTGTCCTTGCCTTTTAGCTTGTCGTCTTGTGGTGGAAGATCATCTTGAGCTTGTGTCCCCTTGAAGGAAGTAGGATCATACTTCTCTTGTTGAGGAACAAACTTCGTCTTGGGGTATTGATCTTCTTCCCACTCAACTCCATTGGCATTGAACTTACGTTCAAAACCAGCACCTTGATTCTTCCGGTGCCTTCCTTGCTTGCGTACAATTTCCTCGAATTGTTTACTTCCGGCAAGGCTCTTGTAAACACATTTCTCTATAATTCCCTTCAATAAGCTATTTTCTTGCTCAACTGTAACTTGGCTAAGTGAATCATTAGTGGAATCAAGAGAACTACTAGAAGCAACAATATTGGATTTAGCATGATTATTGTTAATACTAGAAGAAGAATCTTTCTTACTCTTGTTGCTAGATTTTACTTGTGGCATGTAAGTAGACAAGAGTAAACGCTTGGCAATATAAGAAGAACTTTTCTTATGAAGATCATCATTGATTGCCTTTAAGAACCCATGCTCTTGCTCAAGATTGAGCTTTTCAAAGCGTAGTTTCTCATGAGTCATTAAAAGCTCTTGATGATCTTCTAAGGTAGTTTCATGAGCTAACTTCAGAGTGTTTAGTTCTTTAGTTAGATGCTCAATCTCCTTATCATCAGTAACATCCTAGATTTTCAATTTCGAATGTTATACATTAGATCATCATTGCATATCATATTTATTGCATTTTGGCTCGATCCTAGAAATTCTACGCAACTCAAGGACCCATGGAGAGAGTTGGGGATTTCGTTATTTTCATATTTGAGTTTTCTCAAATTTTGAAAATAGGATCATTTGATTTTTTTTCTTCAATTATTTCTATTATAAAATATGAGAGACGGAATAAAATGACTTTCCCAAAATAAAGAAATATTGAGGATTTGATAATAAAATCAAATAAGATTTTATTTTGGAGTTTATTGCTATTTTACTTGAATTTAGAAAAAATGTGCATTTTTCAAAATTGCATTTAGGCCCCAAATAAATGTTCATCTTGTCCGGCTTGATTTTAGAAGTCGGGGAAAATTTATTTTGAGATTTTTGGAGTCCGTTTAGTATTTCTTTTATTTGTTTTTCTGTGCGTAATGTTTTTAAAAAAAACGTGAACCGACTTTGGGCCGTGTTCGGCCAGGACTCCGCCTGGTCGGGCCTTTATAAGGCGCCACCCCGAGCCCGTCAGCCCAGCCGAGCCCAGCGTCGAAACCCTAGCCCGCCGCCAACGCCGCCGCTGCGAGCAGCCGTCGCCCGCGTCGCCGACGCTGACCGCCGTCGCCGCCAAACCCCGCCACCCCGCCCGCTGCCGCCAACCGCCGGACC
>NC_041389.1:322330840-322370794 GCF_002162155.2 Triticum dicoccoides
CGGGCCCCGCCGCCCCCTCGCCGCCCCCGCCGCCGGCGGTTTTCCTCAGAAAACCATTCGGTTTCTCCACCGGCTTTTTGTTCGGTTTTGTTAAAAAAACCTAGATCTGTTTTTTTTCATTTTAGTTTATTTAGCCGACGTTCGTCCGTACCTTCGTTTTAACGAACGGTTTTCATTTTTTTCGTAGACAGTGAATGTTCGTTCGTTAGCCTGTTCGTCCGTTTTTCCTTTTCTCGGATTTTCCGCAATTATTTCTGATCGCGATTTCCGGTATGTTTTTTTGTTTTAGTATAACTTTTCGCTCGTTTATCGGAATCAGGCGATTCAAGCACCTAGAGTTTCGTCTCGAAACCCTCTTTCCGTTTAACCAACTCAAACAAGTTTTTGCTACTGTAAAAATATACTTAGGTCCAGATTAGTAAATGAAGCTTGTTTCTTTCACCGTTTGAGTTTCGTTGCTTCGTTTGATTTGATTCTTTTTGCAAATCGGAGTTCTTAAGTTGAACTTTTTGGTTAGACCTCTTATTTGAGTTTTACCTGTGCATTAGATGAGTTCTTATTGTATGCATGTTTGTTTGCGATAGAGTACCCGGAGTGCACCGCTTGCTACTTCGAATCTCTAGGTTTCACGGATCATCAACAAGGCAGGTAACACTTTGGTCATACCTCTTTATTACCCAGTTTTATTGCATTAGATCAATCCTCAAACAATTGCATGATTAGGATCTGATTAAAATGCGGATTTTGGGAAGTAGATGAGGTAGAACCTATTACCTGTTATTATCAAACCTTTGGGAGTTACTTCTACGTTTGCTTATATTGCCATGCTATGCTAGTAGACGTGGATTGGGTGAGTGTTTCCATGATAGATGTGAGATTGTTTAAATAATGGTTTACTTAAGGTGGCAACTTAAATTCATATCTGGGTGGATTGAGGCACCTAGGGAATCCAGTGTTGCCTGTATTTTTGGAAATCCCGGGGTACCGTGTGATTCTCCTAAGGACCGCCACCCAGGCTCAAAGTGATCATGAGATTATTCATGCTAGAAACTTCCGTCTGCGGTAGCAAGCTACTATGGGCTCTAGCATAGTTTATTAAGTTGCGTGAGCTCTTGAAGAGGTAGACTAGCAGATGTAGGGGGTGTAGGTTGGTACTGTCTACCCGGAGTAGAGAGTTAATGCTTCTGAAAGACTGTGTCTCGGTCATGTGTTTCTCAAACACCATGTAGTGCGAGAAATCAAGCGGAGGAGATCAAATCTTGTGGGGAAAAGTGCACAAACCTCTGCAGAGTGTATAAACTAATCATGGTTAGCCATGTCCCCGGTTATGGACGTTTCGAGTATCTAGTACTTGGATTATCATGTGAATCTCATCATGTTACTTAATTAAATTTTGTTGGGTTTAATGATGATGCTTAATTGGGATTGAGTTGGAGTACCATTCTCAATGTTTAACAACCACCATGATAGTTAAATAAAATTTATTCCTTTGCAGTAGGGAAAATTTGGCTTTACGCAAAACTATAACCATAGAGCTTTCCACCGGCCATATATGCATGTAGTATAGCATTATTCTTTCATTACTCTCTATGTGTTACATTGCCAGCATATTCTGTTGGGGAACGTAGCAGAAATTCAAAATTTTCCTACGTGTCACCAAGATCTATCTATGGAGAAACCAGCAATGAGGGGAAGGAGAGTGCATCTACATACCCTTGTAGATCGCTAAGCAGAAGCGTTCAAGAGAACGGGGTTGAAGGAGTCGTACTCGTCGTGATCCAAATCACCGGAGATCCTAGTGCCGAACGGACGGCACCTCCGCGTTCAACACACGTACAGCCCGGTGACGTCTCCCATGCCTTGATCCAGCAAGGAGAGAGGGAGAGGTTGAGGAAGACTCCATCCAGCAGCAGCACAACGGCGTGGTGGTGATGGAGGAGCGTGGCAATCCTGCAGGGCTTCGCCAAGCACCTGCGGGAGAGGAGGAGGTGTCACGGGTGGGAGGGAGGCGCCAGGGCTTCAGGTGCGGCCACCCCTCCCTCCCCTCCCTTTATATAGGGGCAAGGGAGAGGGGGGAGGCGCAGCCTTGCCCCTTCCTCCAAGGAAGGGGTGCGGCCAAGGGGGGGAGGAGTCCATCCTCCCCAAGGCACCTCGGAGGTGCCTTCCCCTTTGAGGACTCTCCCCTTTTTCTTATATCTTGGCGCATGGGCCTCTTGGGGCTGGTGCCCTTGGCCCATATAGGCCAAGGCGCACCCCCTACAGCCCATGTGGCCCCCCGGGGCAGGTGGACCCCCCCGGTGGACCCCCAGACCCCTTTCGGCACTCCCGGTACAATACCGATAAAGTGCGAAACTTTTCCGGCGACCAAAATAAGACTTCCCATATATAAATCTTTACCTCCGGACCATTCCGGAACTCCTCGTGACGTCCGGGATCTCATCCGGGACTCCGAAAAACATTCGGTAACCACATACAAACTTCCTTTATAACCCTAGCGTCATCGAACCTTAAGTGTGTAGACACTACGGGTTCGGGAACCATGCAGACATGACCGCGACAACTCTCCGGCCAATAACCAACAGCGGGATCTGGATACCCATGTTGGCTCCCACATGTTCCACGATGATCTCATCGGATGAACCACGATGTCAAGGACTCAATTGATCCCGTATACAATTCCCTTTGTCTAGCGGTATAGTACTTGCCCGAGATTCGATCGTCGGTATCCCGATACCTTGTTCAATCTCGTTACCGGCAAGTCTCTTTACTCGTTCCGTAACACATCATCCCGTGATCAACCCCTTGGTCACATTGTGCACATTATGATGACGTCTTACCGAGTGGGCCCAGAGATACCTCTCCGTCACACGGAGTGACAAATCCCAGTCTCGATTCGTGCCAACCCAACAGACACTTTCGGAGATACCTGTAGTGCACCTTTATAGCCACCCAGTTACGTTGTGACGTTTGGTACACCCAAAGCATTCCTACGGTATCCGGGAGTTGCACAATCTCATGGTCTAAGGAAATGATACTTGACATTAGAAAAGCTTTAGCATACGAACTACGATCTTTGTGCTAGGCTTAGGATTGGGTCTTGTCCATCACATCATTCTCCTAATGATGTGATCCCATTATCAACGACATCCAATGTCCATGGTCAGGAAACTGTAACCATCTATTGATCAACGAGCTAGTCCACTAAAGGCTTACTAGGGACATGGTGTTGTCTATGTACCCACACATGTATCTGAGTTTCCTATCAATACAATTATAGCATGGATAATAAACGATTATCATGAACAAGGAAATATAATAATAACTTATTTATTATTGCCTCTAGGGCATATTTCTAATAGTCTCCCACTTGCACTAGAGTCAATAATCTAGTTCACATCGCCATGTGATTAACACTCACAGGTCACATCACCATGTGACCAACATCCAAAGAGTTTACTAGTGTCACTAAACTAGTTCACATCATCATGTGATTAAGACTCAATGAGTTCTGGGGTTTGATCATGTTCTGCTTGTGAGAGAGATTTTAGTCAACGGATCTGTAACATTCAGATCCGTATGTACTTCGCAAATCTATAGGTCATATTGTAAATGCTGCTTCGACGCTCCACTTGGAGCTACTCCAAATGGTTGTTCCATTATACGTATCCGGTTTGCTACTCAGAGTCACTCGGATAGGTGTTAAAGCTTGCATCGACGTAACCCTTTATGTCAAACTCTTTATCACCTCCATAATCGAGAAACATGTCCTTATTTACTCCAAGGACAATTTTGACCGTTGTCCAATGATCCATTCCTGGATCATTCTTGTACCCCTTGACTGACTCATGGCAAGGCACACTTCCGGTGCGGTACACAGCATAGCATACTATAGAGCCTACGTCTGAAGCATAGGGGACGACCTTCGTCCTTTCTCTCTCTTCTGCCGTGGTCGAGCTTTAACTCTTAACTTCATACCTTACAACTCAGGCAAGAACTCCTTCTTTGACTGATCCATCTTGAACTCCTTCAAGATCACGTCAAGGTATGTGCTCATTTGAAAGTACCATTAAGCATTTTTGATCTATCCTCATAGATCTTGATGCTCAATGTTCAAACACCTTTCAAATAACCCTATATGCTTTCCAGAAATTCTACATCATTTCTAATCAACAATATGTCAACAACATATACTTATCAGAAATTCTATAGTGCTCCCACTCACTTCTTTGGAAATAAAAGTTTCTCATAAACTTTGTATAAACCCAAAATCTTTGATCATCTCATCAAAGTGTATATTCCAACTCCGAGATGCTTACTCCAGTCCTTGGAAGGATTGCTGGAGCTTTGCATACCTTTTAGCATCCTTAGGATCGACAAAACCTTTCTGATTGTATCGCATACAACCTTTCCTTACGAAGACTGGTAAGGGAACTCGTTTTGACATCCATCTGCCAGATTTCATAAATGCAGCTAATGCTAACATGATTCCGACGGACCTAAGCATCGCTAGGGATGAGAAAATCTCATCGTAGTCAACTCCTTGAACTTGTGAAAAACTCTTCGCCACAAGTCGAGCTTCATAGACGGTGACATTACCATCCACGTCCGTCTTCTTCTTAAAGATCCATTTATCTCAATGGCTTGCCGATCATTGGGCAAGTCCACCAAAGTACATGCTTTGTTCTGATAAATGGATCCTATCTCGGATTTCATGGCTTCTAACCATTTGTCAGAATTTGGGTCCACCATCGCTTCTCCATAGCTCGTAGGTTCATTGTTGTCTAGCAACATGACCTTCAAGACAGGGTCACCGTACCACTCCGAAGCAGTACGCGTCCTTGTCGTCCTACGAGGTACGGTAGTAACTTGATCCAAAACTTCATGATCACTATCATAAGCTTCCACTTCAATTGGTGTAGGTGCCACATGAACAACTTCCTGTGCCCTGATACACACTGGTTGAAGTGATGGTTCAATAACCTCATCAAGTCTCCACCATCCTCCCACTCAACTTTTCGAGACAAACTTTTCCTCGAGAAAGGACCCGATTCAAGAAACAATCCCTATTGCTTTCGGATCTGAATTAGGAGGTATACCCAACTGTTTTTGGGTGTCCTATGAAGATGCATTTTATCCTCTTTGGGTTCGAGCTTATCAACCTGAAACTCTTTCACATAAGCGTCGCAGCCCCAAACCTTTAAGAAACGACAACTCAGGTTTCTCCAAACGGTGTCGTCTCAACGGAATTATGTGGTACCCTATTAAAAATGAGTGCGGTTGTCTCTAATGCCTAACCCATGAACGATAGTGGTAATTAGATAAGAGAAATCATGGTACGCATCATATCCAATAGGGTGCAACTATGATGTTCGGACACACCATCACACTATGGTGTTCCAGGTGGTATTAATTGTGAAACAATTTCCACAATGTCTTAACTGTGTGCCAAAACTCGTAACTCAGATATTCATCTCTATGATCATATCATAGACATGCTATCCTCTTGTCACGAAGATCTTCAACTTCACTCTGAAATTACTTGAACCATTCAATAATTCAGACTTGTGTTTCATCAAGTAAATATACTCAACATCTACTCGAATCATCTGTGAAGTAAGAACATAACGATATTCACTGCATGCCTCGGCACTCATTGGACTGCACACATCAAAATGTGTTACTTCCAACAAGTTGCTATCTAGTTCCATCTTACTGAAACCGAGGCTTTTCAGTCATCTTGTCCATGTGGTATGATTTGCATATCTCAAGTGATTCAAAATCAAGTGAGTCTAAACGATCCATCTGCATGGAGTTTCTTCATGCGTATGCACCAATAGACGTGGTTCGCATGTCTCAAACTTTTCAAAAATGAGTGAGTCCAAAGATCCATCAACATGGAGCTTCTTCATGCGTTTTATACCAATATGACTTACATGGCAGTGCCACAAGTAAGTGGTACTATCATTACTATCTTATATCTTTTGGCATGAAAATGTGTATCACTATGATCGAGATTCAATAAACCATTCCTTTAGGTGCAAGACCATTAAAGGTATTATTCAAATATATAGAGTAACCATTATTCTCCTTGAATGAATAACCGTATTGCGATAGACATAATCCAATCATGTCTATGCTCAACGCAAACACCAATAACAATTATTTGGGTTTAACACCAATCTCGATGGTAGAGGGAGCGTGCGATGCTTGATCACATCAACCTTGGAAACACTTCCAACACATATCGTCAGCTCACCTTTAGCTAGTCTCCGTTTATTCCGTAGCTCTTTTATTTCGAGTTACTAACACTTAGCAACCGAACCGGTATCTTAATACCCTGGTGCTACTAGGAGTACTAGTAAAGTACACATTAACATAATGTATATCCAATATACTTCTATCGACCTTGCCAGCCTTCTCATCTACCAAGTATCTAGGGTAATGCTGCTCCAGTAGTTGTTCCCCTTATTACAGAAGCACTTAGTATCGGGTTTGGGTTCAACCTTGGGTTTCTTCACTAGAGCAGCAGCTGATTTGCCGTTTCATGAAGTATCCCTTCTTGCCCTTGCCCTTCTTGAAACTAGTGGTTTCACCAACCATCAACAATTGATGCTCCTTCTTGATTTCTACTTTTGCGGTGTCAAACATCACTAATACCTCAAGGATCATCATATCTATCCCTGATATGTTATAGTTCATCATGAAGCTCTAGCAGCTTGGTGGCAATGACTTTGGAGAAACATCACTATCTCATCTGGAAGATCAACTCCCATTCGATTCAAGTGATTGTCGCACTCAGACAATCTGAGCACAAGCTCAACGATTGAGCTTTTCTCCCTTAGTTTGCAGGCTAAGAAAATCGTCGGAGGTCTCATACCTCTTGACGTGGGCACGAGCCTGAAATCCCAATTTCAGCCCTCGAAACATCTCATATGTTCCGCGACGTTTCGAAAACGTCTTTGGTGCCTCTACTCTAAACCATTTAACTGAACTATCACGTAGTTATCAAAACGTGTACGTCCGATGTTCGCAACATCCACAAACAACGTTTGGGGTTCAGCCCACAGAGTGGTGCATTAAGGACATAAGCTTTCTACTGTCCGCATAATCGCTACTGTCAACTTTCAACCATATTTTCTCCAGGAACATATCTAAACAGTGGAACTAAAGCGCGAGCTTACGACATAATTTGCAAAGATCTTTTGACTATGTTTAGGATAATTAAGTTCATCTTATGAACTCCCACTCAGATAGACATCCCTCTAGTCATCTAAGTGATTACATGATCCGAGTCAACTAGGTCGTGTCCGATCATCACGTGAGACGGACTAGTCATCATCGGTGAACATCTTCATGTTGATCGTATCTACTATACGACTCATGCTCGACCTTTCAGTCTCTGTGTTCCGAGGCCATGTCTGTACATGCTAGGCTCGTCAAGTTAACCCTAAGTGTTTCGTGTGTGTAAATCTGTCTTACACCCGTTGTATGTGAACGTAAGAATCCATCACACCCGATCATCACGTGGTGCTTAGAAGCGACGAACTTTAGCAACGGTGCACAGTTAGGGGAGAACACTTCTTGAAATTGTTGTAAGGGATCATCTTATTTACTACCGTCGTTTTAAGTAAACAAGATGCATAAACATAATAAACATCACATGCAATTATATAGTAGTGACATGATATGGCCAATATCATATAGCTCCATTGATTTCCATCTTCGGGGCTCCATGATCATCATCGTCACCGGCATGACACCATGATCTCCATCATCATGATCTCCATCATCGTGTCTTCATGAAGTTGTCTCGCCAACTATTACTTCTACTACTATGGCTACCGGTTAGCAATAAAGTAAAGTAATTACATGGCTTTGTTCAATGACACGCAGGTCATACAATAAATAAAGACAACTCCTATGGCTCTTGTCGGTTGTCATACTCATCGACATGCAAGTCGTGATTCCTATTACAAGAACATGATCAATCTCATACATCACATATCATTCATCACATTCTTCTTGGCCATATCACATCACATAGCATACCCTGCAAAAACAAGTTAGACGTCCTCTAATTGTTGTTTGCATGTTTTACGTGGCTGCTATGGGTTTCTAGCAAGAACGTTTCTTACCTACGCAAAACCACAACATGATATGCCAATTGCTATTTACCCTTCATAAGGACCCTTTTCATCGAATCCGTTCCGACTAAAGTGGGAGAGACTGGCACCCGCTAGCCACCTTATGCACCAAGTGCATGTCAGTCGGTGGAACCTGTCTCACGTAAGAGTACGTGTAAGGTCGGTCCGGGCCGCTTCATCCCACAATACCGTCGAAACAAGATTGGACTAGTAACGGTAAGCATATTGAACAAAATCAACGCCCACAACTACTTTGTGTTCTACTCGTGCAAAGAATCTACGCAATAGACCTAGCTCGCGATGCCACTGTTGGGGAACGTAGCAGAAATTCAAAATTTTCCTACGTGTCACCAAGATCTATCTATGGAGAAACCAGCAACGAGGGGAAGGAGAGTGCATCTACATACCCTTGTAGATCGCTAAGCGGAAGCGTTCAAGAGAACGGGGTTGAAGGAGTCGTACTCGTCGTGATCCAAATCACCGGAGATCCTAGTGCCGAACGGACGGCACCTCTGCGTTCAACACACGTACAGCCCGGTGACGTCTCCCATGCCTTGATCCAGCAAGGAGAGAGGGCGAGGTTGAGGAAGACTCCATCCAGCAGCAGCACAACGGCGTGGTGGTGATGGAGGAGCGTGGCAATCCTGCAGGGCTTCGCCAAGCACCTGCGGGAGAGGAGGAGGTGTCACGGGTGGGAGGGAGGCGCCAGGGCTTCAGGTGCGGCCACCCCTCCCTCCCCTCCCTTTATATAGGGGCAAGGGAGAGGGGGAGGCGCAGCCTTGCCCCTTCCTCCAAGGAAGGGGTGCGGCCAAGAGGGGGAGGAGTCCATCCTCCCCAAGGCACCTCGGAGGTGCCTTCCCCTTTCAGGACTCTCCCCTTTTTCTTATATCTTGGCGCATGGGCCTCTTGGGGCTGGTGCCCTTGGCCCATATAGGCCAAGGCGCACCCCCTACAGCCCATGTGGCCCCCCGGGCCAGGTGGACCCCCCCCCCGGTGGACCCCCGGACCCCTTTCGGCACTCCCAGTACAATACCGATAAAGTGCGAAACTTTTCCGGCGACCAAAATAAGACTTCCCATATATAAATCTTTACCTCCGGACCTTTCCGGAACTCCTCGTGACGTCCGGGATCTCATCCGGGACTCCGAACAACATTCAGTAACCACATACAAACTTCCTTTATAACCCTAGCGTCATCGAACCTTAAGTGTGTAGACCCTACGGGTTCGGGAACCATGCAGACATGACCGAGACAACTCTCCAGCCAATAACCAACAGCGGGATCTGGATACCCATGTTGGCTCCCACATGTTCCACGATGATCTCATCGGATGAACCACGATGTCAAGGATTCAATCGATCCCGTATACAATTCCCTTTGTCTAGCGGTATAGTACTTGCCCGAGATTCGATCGTCGGTATCCCGATACCTTGTTCAATCTCGTTACCGGCAAGTCTCTTTACTCGTTCTGTAACAAACCATCCCATGATCAACCCCTTGGTCACATTGTGCACATTATGATGATGTCTTACCGAGTGGGCCCAGAGATACCTCTCCGTCACACGAAGTGACAAATCCCAGTCTCGATTCGTGCCAACCCAACAAACACTTTCGGAGATACCTGTAGTGCACCTTTATAGCCACCCAGTTACATTGTGACGTTTGGTACACCCAAAGCATTCCTACGGTATCCGGGAGTTTCACAATCTCATGGTCTAAGGAAATGATACTTGACATTAGAAAAGCTTTAGCATACGAACTACGATCTTTGTGCTAGGCTTAGGATTGGGTCTTGTCCATCACATCATTCTCCTAATGATGTGATCCCGTTATCAACGACATCCAATGTCCATGGTCAGGAAACCGTAACCATCTATTGATCAACGAGCTAGTCAACTAGAGGCTTACTAGGGACATGGTGTTGTCTATGTACCCACACATGTATCTAAGTTTCCTATCAATACAATTATAGCATGGATAATAAACGATTATCATGAACAAGGAAATATAATAATAACTTATTTATTATTGCCTCTAGGGCATATTTCCAACATATTCCATGTGCTGACCCGTTTTCGGGCTGCAACGTTCATGTTGCAGACTTTTCAGACGACGAGTAAGGTGCCTTAGGTCGTGGTCTTATACTCACTGATGTCGTTGGAGTTGATGGACTCGCTTACCTTCTAAGCCTTCCGCTGTTATCGTTATTAGATGGCCTTAAAGCCATATTTATTGTAATAAGTTCTCTTTTGAGACATTCGATGTAATAAGTGTATGATTGCTACTCTGTTATAAATCCTTCAAGTACTGTGCGTGTCAGCATTACCGATCCAGGGATGACACTGATGCACAGAGATCAGACTGTTTGAGGTCTAGTCACTACAAGATGGTATCAGAGCACACACTGACTGTAGGACACGACCACTAAGCTAAAGCCCTAGATCACTACTCTCTCTTCTCATTTCTGACTCCTCATCTTTTATATTCTTTAGGATGGCGGATGCAAGGAACTAGTTCACGCAACCAGATGAAGATACACCCTTTGGACGCCACTTTGAAGGAAGTCACTAGATACCTGAACATCGGAGTACCAAGCTTCACCGGGACCTACATCGCCACTTTACCCGAAGAGGAGTGCTTGATGATTCAAGTTCAAGTTCCAGGAAGAACGTTCATGCTAGTCACTGAGCCCATAGAGTTTTCCTTTGATGCACCTACCTGGAGTCTAGGAAAGAGCATGGCAGCTCACATCACCATGGGACGCATTGGAGAAGTTTACCACAAGGATCTCAAGGCTACTATCTATCAGATTTGTGGGCGCCGAGATGAGCAATTGGAGATGATCAGCACCAGGAAGGATAGATCAATTGCAGCTTTCTTCCAAGAGTTAAACCAGCACATACGTCGCCAGGAGAACCAGATGTGCGCAGGCATGATAGATCTGAAGAAGGCATTGACCAAGATCACGGAGCTGGAGGAAGAACTCAAGTCTACGCGAGATGGATATGAGGAGGAAATGACGACACTTGTGGAGAAGAATGATGATCTGAAGAAGAAGCTAAAAGTAGGGATTTCCCACGACTGGAGGAGAAGACGACGATTGCACTTGCCCGGAGAACTACATCATCATCGATGACACCGACTCGGACCCAGATGATAGTGATGATGACTTTGTTGATGAAGCTGGAGCAGATATCATGGAGTCTTCGACCGAGCAGTTTTTCTAGTCAACCACCATGACAGCAGTAGAATTCCCCATGTATATAGTATAGTCCGAGCCCTTTTGAAACGATAGTTAGACCGTTGTATGCCCTTGTTTGAATTGATTGAAGTGATATTGTTTGCTTTTGTCACATGTGCATATGGGTAGTGTTTTTCTCTCTAGACCTCATTCTATTATATATTCTCATCTTTTTAAACCCTCAGATGCCTCCAAGACGTGACAATGGATTTGCTTTCCCACCGGAGCTCACCCAGTTGATCCAGCAGCAGAATGCATTGATGTAGATACTAGTCCCGAATCAGAATCAGGGGAGCAACAATAACAACAACCCACCACCACCACCACCTGTTGATCACTTAGCCCATTTCTTGAGGCTGAATCCGCCGGTGTTCTCCAGTAGCACCGAGTCGATAGTTGCAGATGATTGGCTCCGCAAGATGGGAAGGGAGTTGACCACTACAGGATGCACAGATGCGGAGAAGGTGCATTTTGATGCACATCAGCTTGATGGACCCGCAGCATCATGGTGGGAGAATTACACAGCCACTTATCCTATCGACATTGTCACATGGGATCAGTTTCAGCAGGCTTTCCGTACTGCCCATGTTTCAACAGGAGCAATGGCCATGAAGAAGCGTGAGTTTCGCAACCTACGCCAGGGAGGACGTACTGTTGGCCAGTATGTCGATGACTTTAGTAAGCTAGCATGTTATGCCCCAGATGACGTTGCTACGGATGCAGCTAAGCAGGAGAAGTTTCTGGAAGGACTGAATGATGAGCTGAGCATGCAGTTGATGGTAGCAACCTTCAACAACTACCAGGAGTTGGTAGATAGAGCTCTTATGATTGAAGGGAAGCAGCAGCAGATTGACAGCTGCAAGAGAAAGTATGGACAAGGGTAGTACAATTCTGGAGCTCAGCAGAAGCCTCGTTTTACCCCGAACTCGGGAGGACATTTTCAGCATACCCATGGAGGAGGTAGTTCGCACAACCATAGTGGCCCCAAGAATGGTAACGGGAATGGAGGAAGCAATGGACAGAACCACACCAACCCATCAACACCAGCCAAGAGGGATCTGAGCCACATCACCTGTTACAAATGCCAGCAGACTGGACATTATGCCATGGAATGTCCTGAAGCGAAAAATGGAAACGGTAGTGGAAGTTCTGGGAAGAAGCCCAATCCTTTCAACAAAGGACAGGTGAACCACGTTAGCGTGGAGGAGGTTGAAGCCCAGCCAGACGCAGTAACAAGTAAGTTTTTGGTTAAGTCATTTACTGCAATCGTTCTTTTTGATACCGGTGATCGCATTCATACGTATCAAGGGGATTTGTGGATAAGTATAACCTTCCAACCCAAGCCCTTAGGTCACCCATGTTAGTAACCTCGCCAGGAGCAGAGTATATGGCTAGTCTATGGTGTGATCGGTTACCATTAAGGATTGGTAACTACGTGTTTCCCTCAGACCTAATAGTACTGGAGTCGCAAGGACTGGATGTGATATTAGGCATGGATTGGTTATCGAAGTATGGAGGGAACATTGAATGCGCTAGTAAGTTGATTTTGCTTACCACGCCAGAAGGAAGAAGGATCAAATATGTATCCTGGCATGTGCCGAAGAGGACTCAAGTGAATTCCTTATCAGGAGTTGTACAGGAAGAAGTACCAGTGGTTAAGGATTTTCCTGATGTATTTCCAGAGGAGTTGCCAGGCATGCCACCGGATAGAGACATTGACTTTTTGATTGAGCTTTTGCCAGGCACCGGGCCGATATCTAAGAGACCGTACAGGATGCCCGCAAAGGACTTGGAGGAAATTAAGAAGCAGATTAAGGAGTTACTGGATAAAGCCTATATTTGCCCAAGTTCTTCACCTTGGGGATCGCCAGTGCTGCTAGTGGAGAAGAAGGATGGATCATTGAGGATGGTTGTTGATTATCAAGGATTGAATGAGGTGACAATCAAAAACAAGTACCCACTGCCGATGATCAATGACTTGTTTGACCGATTGCAAGGAGCTAAGGTATTTTCCAAGATCGATCTGCGATCAGGATACCACCAATTGAAGATCCGAGAGCAGGATATACCCAAGACGGCTTTTACCACCAGGTACGGGTTGTACGAGTATATCGTTATGTTATTTGGTCTGACTAACGCACCTGCCTATTTCATGAACATGATGAACAAGGTGTTTATGGAGTTTCTGGATAAGTTCATCGTGGTGTTCATTGATGATATTTTGGTCTACTCAAAGAATGAAGAGGAGCATAAGGAGCATTTGCGTTTGGTACTTGAGAAGCTCAGAGAACATCAATTATATGCCAAGTTCAGCAAATGTGAGTTTTGGTTGAAGGAAGTTGGATTCCTTGGACATGTGATATCCGGAGAAGGGATCACAGTAGACCCCACCAAAGTTGTCACTGTGACAAATTGGGAAGCCCCAACAACAGTTGGAGAGATCCGGAGTTTTCTTGGACTTGCAGGATACTACCGGAGATTCATTGAAAATTTCTAGAAGATTGCAAAGCCCATGACAGAGTTGTTGAAGAAGGACACCAAATTCAAATGGACTGAGGAATGTGAGGTGAGTTTCCAGGAGTTGAAGAAACGTTTGGTTACATCACCAGTGTTGATTCTGCCTGATCAGCGCAAGGATTATGAAGTATATTGCGACTCTTCTCGTCGAGGACTTGGAGCAGTGCTTATGCAGGAGGGAAGAGTTGTTTCGTATGCCTGACAGCTTAAACCCGATGAGTTGAACTATGCTACACATGATTTGGAGTTAGCAGCCCTAGTGCATGCATTGAAGACATGGAGACATTTTCTCATCGGAAACCATTGTGAGGTGTACACGGATCGCAAGAGTTTGAAGTACATCTTCACACAGAAGGAGTTGAATCTCAAGCAAAGGAGATGGTTGGAGCTCATCAAGGATTATGATATGAGATTGCATTATCACCCCGGAAAGGCTAACATAGTAGCCGATGCGTTGAGCCGCAAGAGCCATCTCAACACACTCATGACCGAAGAGTTACCAAAGGAGTTAGCCGAGGATCTTCGCGAACTATGCTTGGAGATAGTTCCGAGAGGCTATGTAGTAGCATTGGAGATTCAGTCTACTTTGATGGATAAGATCAGAGAAGCGCAGAAGACTGACAAGGAGATTGCCGAGATAAAGGAGAATATGAGCAAAGGAAAAGCTAAGGGATTTCGTGAGGATGAGCATGATACCTTATGGTTTGAGGACCGCGTTTATGTGCCTAATGACCGGGAGATCAGGAAGTTGATTCTACAGGAGGCCCATGATTCGCCGTATTCGATTCACCCAGGAAATACCAAGATGTATTTGTATTTGAAGGACACTTTCTGGTGGACCGGAATGAAGAAGGATATTGCGGAATATGTAGCAGTATGTGATGTATGTCAGAGAGTGAAGGCAGAGCATCATAAGCTAGCAGGACTGCTACAACCATTGCTGATACCTGAATGGAAGTGGGATAAGCTAGGCATGGTTTTATCATGGGATTGCCCAGGACCCGTTCAGGATATGACTCGATATGGGTTGTAGTCAATTGCTTCATGAAGGTAGCTCATTTCATCCCAGTGAAGACCACCTACACCAGTGCTAAGTTGGCAAAGATCTACATGACCAGGATCGTATGTCTGCATGGAGTTCCGAGGAGCATTGTATCAGATAGAGGAACCCAGTTTACCTCAAAGTTCTGGAATCAGTTGCACGAAACTTTGGGTACCAGGCTAGACTTCAGTACAACTTTTCATCCGCAGATAGATGGACAGACCGAGAGAGTCAATCAGATTTTGGAGGATATGCTGAGAGCTTGTGCTCTAGATTATGGATCTAGTTGGGATGACAATTTTCCATATGTAGAGTTCTCTTACAACAACAGTTATCAATCCAGTTTGAAGATGGCCCCTTTTGAAGCCTTGTACGGAAGGAGGTGCAGGACCCCATTATCGTGGGATGAAGTTGGAGACCGCCAGTTGTTTGGACCGGATTTGATTAAGGAGTCTGAACAGAAGGTGAAGTTGATTCATGATAGGCTCAAGGTAGCCCAGTCCAGGCAGAAGAACTATGCAGATTCAAAACGCGAGGAGACCGTTTACAAAGTCGGAGACAGAGTTTATCTTCGTGTATCTCCACTTCGAGGAGTTAAGCACTTTGGAGTTAAGGGAAAGTTAGCACCACGTTTTGTGGGACCATACAAAGTTTTGGAGCGTATAGGAGAAGTTGCTTATAAGTTGGAATCGCCCGAAGGATTGTCCGGAGTTCACGATGTGTTCCACGTTTCCCAGTTGAAGAAGTGCCACGCAGAGATGGCTGATATACCGCTGAGAGATACAGTGCCGCTGGAAGCAATTCAGTTGGATAGTGATTTGACCTACGAAGAGAAGCCAGTCAAGATTCTCGAGTATGCCAGCCGAGTCACCCACAGCAAGGTTATCAAGTTTTGCAAAGTTCAGTGGAGCCACCATACCGAGGAAGAAGCCACCTGGGAGCGAGAGGAAGATCTACTGAAGGACCACCCTCACCTATTTTCTAGCCAACCCGAATCTCGAGGGCGAGATTCATCTTAAGGGGGGGTAGGTTTATAACATCCCAAATTTTCAATTTGGAATGTTATACATTAGATCATCATTGCCTCTCATATTTATTGCATTTTGGCTCGATCCTAGAAATTCTACGCAACTCAAGGACCCACGGAGAGAGTTGTGGATTTCGTTATTTTCATATTTGAGTTTTCTCAAATTTTGAAAATAGGATCATTTGATTTTATTTATTTATTTTCTTCAATTATTTCTATTATAAAATATGAGAGAGAGAATAAAATGACTTTCCCAAAATAAACAAATATTGAGGATTTGGTAATAAAATCAAATAAGATTTTATTTTGGAGTTTATTGCTATTTTATTTGAATTTAAAAAATGCACGTTTCTCAAAATTGCATTTAGGCCCTAAATAAATGTTCATCTTGTCCGGCTTGATTTTAGAAGTTGGAAAAAATATATTTCGGGATTTTTGGAGTCCGTTTAGTATTTGTTTTTATGCGCGTAATGTTTTTAAAAAAACGCGAACCGACTTTGGGCCGTGTTCGGCAAGGACTCCGCCTTGCCAGGCCTTTATAAGGCGCCGCCCCGAGCCCGTCAGCCTAGCCGAGCCCCGTGCCGAAACCCTAGCCCGCCGCCGCCGCCGCCGTCGCCCGTGTCGCCGCCGAACCCCGCCGCCCCGCCCGACACCGCCTACTGCCGGACCCCGCCGCCCCGTCGCCAGAACGCCACCGCCCCACCCGCCGGACCCCGCCGCCCCCTCGCCGGAGGTAGCCGCCGCCCCGCCGCCAGCGATTTTCCTCATAAAACCGTTCGGTTTCTCCGCCGGTTTTTCGTTGGTTTTGTTAAAAAAAACTAGATCTGTTTTTTCGGTTTAGTTTATTTAGCGGATGTTCGTCCATACGTTCGTTTTAACAAACGGTTTTCGTTTATTTTGCAGACAACGAACGTTCGTTCGTTAGCCTGTTCATCCGTTTTTCTTTTTCTCGGATTTTAGTATAGAGTTTCTCGGATTTCCGATCTGTTTTTCGTTTTAGTATAACTTTTCGCTTGTTTATCGGAATCAGGCGATTCAAGCGCCTAGAGTTTCGTCTCGAAACCCTCTTTCCGTTTAACCAACTCAAACAAGTTTTTGCTACTGTAAAAATTGACTTAGGTCCAGATTAGTAAACGAAGCTTGTTTCTTTCGCCATTTGAGTTTCGTTGCTTCGTTTGATTTGATTCTTTTTGCAAACTAGAGTTCTTAAGTTGAACTTTCTGGTTAGACTCTTATTTGAGTTTTACCTGTGCATTAGATGAGTGCTTATAGTATGCTTATTTGTTTGCGATAGAGTACCCAGAGTGCGCCGCTTGGTACTTCGAATCTCTAGGTTTCACGAATCATCAACAAGGCAAGTGACACTTTGATCATACCTCTTTATTACCAGTTTTATTGCATTAGATCAATCCTCAAACAATTGCATGATTAGGATCTGATTAACATGTGGGTTTTGGGAAGTAGATGAGGTAGAACCTATTACCTGTTATTATCAAACCTTTGGGAGTTACTTCTATGTTTGCGTATATTGCCATGCTATGCTAGTAGACGTGGATTGGGTGAGTGTTTCCATGACAGATGTGAGATTGTTTAAATAATGGTTTACTTAAGGTGGCAACTTAAATTCACATCTGGGTGGATTGAGGCACCTAGGGAACCCAATGTTGACTGTATTTTTGGAAATCCCGGGGTACCGTGTGATTCTCCTAAGGACCGCCACCCAGGCTCAAAGGGATCATGAGATTATTCATGCTAGAAACTTCCGTCTACAGCCGCAAGCTACTATGGGCTCTAGCATAGTTGATTAAGTTGCGTGAGCTCTTGAAGAGGTAGACTAGCAGATGTACGGGATGTAGGTTGGTACTGTCTACCCGGAGTAGAGAGTTAATGCTTCTGAAAGACTGTGTCTTGGTCATCCGTTTCTCAAACACCATGTAGTGCGAGAAATCAAGCGGAGGAGATCGAGTCTTGCCGGGAAAAGTGCACAAACCTCTACAGTGTATAAACTAATCATGGTTAGCCATGTCCCCGGTTATGGACGTTTTGAGTATCTAGTACTTGGATTATCATGTGAATCTCATCATGTTACTTAATTAAATTTTGTTGGGTTTAATGATGATGCTTAATTGGGATTGAGTTGGAATACCCTTCTCAATGTTTAACAACCACCATGATAGTTAAATAATATTTATTCCTTTGCAGTAGGGAAAAATTGGCTTTACGCAAAACTGTAACCATAGAGCTTTCCACCAGCCATATATGCATGCAGTATAGCATTATTCTTTCATTACTCTCTATGTGTTACATTGCCACCATATTCCATGTGCTGACCCGTTTTCAGGCTGCAACGTTCATGTTGCAGACTTTTCAGACGACGAGTAAGGTGCCTTAGGTCGTGGTCTTATACTCAGTGATGCCATTGGAGTTGATGGACTCGCTTATCTTCCAAGCCTATTAGATGTCCTTAAGCCATATTTATTGTAATAAGTTCTCTTTTGAGACATTTGATGTAATAAGTGTGTGATTGCTACTCTGTTATAAATCCTTCAAGTACTATGCGTGTCAGCATTACCGATCCAGGGATGACACTGATGCACAGAGATCAGACTGTTTGAGATCTGGTCGCTACATCATCGTCATTCGTTTTATCTTGGTTAGCATGATTAATAGCAAGTTCATCATAGTTTTCGTCACTAGAGTTGTCAACAAGTAAATCATCATCACCTAGCAAATCATCTTCATCACTATTGAAATCAACATACTCGCGATGTGATACCTTGGGGCCTTTAGCCATGAAGCGTCTTCCAATTCCTTCATTTGATGACTCAAATATGTCATGGGAGTTGGTTGACACAAGTGCTAGACCGGCAACACCTTCATCTTGAGTATATTCAGGGTCGGAGTGATAACTTCTCTCGAAGTGGTGGTTTGAGTCAGAACCGGATACCCATTCACCAACATGAGCTTGATGTCTTCATTTTGTGTAGCTCCTTGATGACTTGTCCTTCCTTTCCGAATCCTTGCTTCTGCGAGAGGTTCTTCGTTCATAGCGATCATCTCTACTCCTTCTCTCTCTTGGAGGTGATTCTTCCCTTCTGCTTCTCCTTTTAGGTGAGTCTTATGTTCTTTTGTAGGGCATCGTACACTCATTGGAGTAGTGTCCGGGTCTTCCACAATTGTAGCAATTTCGCTCACGACTAGAAGATCTTTTGTCATTGTAGGACCTTGACTTGGAACTCCTTTCCTTGCTTCTACTCTTGTAGAACTTGTTGAAGTTCTTCAACATTAAGCTCATTTCTTCACCGAAGGCTTGTTTCTCACTTGATGATGTAGGAGCATCACATGAGGCTTTGTAAGCACCACTAGACTTGTTGTGAAGCTCTTCTTTATCCTTGAGTGACATCTCATGAGCAACAATTCTTCCAATGACTTCGGTTGGCTTGAGATCTTTGTAATTTGGCATCATTTGGATAAAAGTACACATGGTATTATATTTTCCATCCAAGGCTCTTAGGATCTTCTTGATGATGAATCTGTCGGCCATCTCTTCACTTCCTAAGCTGGCAATCTCATTTGTGATGAGAGCAAGCCTAGAGTACATTTCAGCGACACCTTCACCATCCTTCATTTTGAACTTGTCAAGCTGACTTTGAAGCACATCCAACTTGGATTCCTTGACAGAGTCGGTACCTTCGTGCATTGATACGTCCATTTTGCATCATGCTTTTATATCAATATTTATTGCATTATGGGCTGTTATTACACATTATATCTCAATACTTATGGCTATTCTCTCTTATTTTACAAGGTTTACCATGAAGAGGGGGAATGCCGGCAACTGGAATTCTAGCTGGAAAAGGAGCAAACGTTGGAAACCTATTCTGCACAGCTCCAAAAGTCCTGAAACTCCATGAAACAACTTTTTGGAATTAATAAGAATTTCTGAGCGAAATAAATATGCCAGGGGGCCCACACCCTGTCCAGGAGACAGCCCCCCCTATAGGGCGCGCCCCCTATCTCCTGGCCCCCCTGGTGGGCCTCCAGCGTCCATCTTCTGCTATATCATTGCTTTTACCCTGGAAAAAATCGTGGGCAAGCTTACGGGATGAAACTCCGCCGCCACGAGGCGGAACCTTGGCGGAATCAATCTAGGGCTCTGGCGGAGCTGTTCTGCGAGGGACACTTCCCTCCGGGAGGGGGAAATCATCACCAACGTCATCACCAACAATCCTCTCATCGGGAGGGGCTCAATCTCCATCAACATCTTCACCAGCACCATCTCCTCTCAAAACCCTAGTTCATCTCTTGTATCCAATCTTGTATCAAAACCACAAATTGGTACCTGTGGGTTGCTAGTAGTGTTGATTACTCCTTGTAGTTGATGCTAATTGGTTTACTTGGTGGAAGATCATATGTTCAGATCCTTTATGAATATTATTACTCCTCTGATTATGAACATGAATATGCTTTGTGAGTAGTTACGTTTGTTCCTGAGGACGTGGGTGAAGTCTTGCTATTAGCAGTCATGTGAATTTGGTATTCGTTCGATATTTTGATGAGATGTATGTTGTCTTTTCCTCTAGTGGTGTTATGTGAATGTCGACTACATGACACTTCACCATTATTTGGGCCTAAAGGAAGGCATGGGGAAGTAATAAGTAGATGATGGGTTGCTAGAGTGACAAAAGCTTAAACCCTAGTTTATGCGTTGCTTCGTTAGGGGCTGATATGGATCCATATGCTTAATGTTGTGGTTAGGTTTACCTCAATGCTTCTTTTGTAGTTGCGGATGCTTGCAATAGGGGTTAATCATAAGTGGGATTCTTGTCCAAGTTAGGGCAGTACCCAAGTACCGGTCCACCCACATATCAAACTATCAAAGTACCGAACGCGAATCATATGAATGTGATGAAAACTAGCTTGACGGTAATTCCCAATGTGTCCTCGGGAGCTCCTTTCTCATTATTAGAAATTGTCCAGGCTTATCCTTTGCTACATAAAGGATTGGGCCACCTTGATGCACTTTATTTACTTTATTTACTTGTTACTCATTACTATTTATCTTATCACAAAACTATCTATCAACTACAATTTCAGTGCTTGCAGAGAAAACCTTACCGAAAACCGCTTATCATTTCCTTCTGCTCCTCGTTGGGTTCGACACTCTTACTTATCGAAAGGACTACGATTGATTCCCTACACTTGTGGGTCATAAAGACTCTTTTCTGGCGCCGTTGCCGGGGAGTGTAGCGCTTTTGGGGAGTGGAACTTGGTAAGGAAACATTTATATAGTGTGCTGAAATTTTCTGTTACTTGTCACTATGGAAACTAATCCTTTGAGGGGCTTGTTTGGGATATCTTCACCCCAACCAGAAGAGCAAAGAGTTGCTCCTCAACCTACTGAACTTTATGAAAATATTTACTTTGAGATTCCTTCGGGTATGATAGAAAAACTGCTAGCTAATCCATTTGCAGGAGATGGAACATTGCATCCCGATTTACACCTTATCTTTGTGGATGAAGTTTGTGGATTATTTAAGCTTGCAAGTATTCCTGGTGATGTTGTCAAAAGGAAGGTCTTCCCTTTATCTTTGAAGGGAGATGCATTGACATGGTATAGGCTATGTGATGATACGAGATCTTGGAATTATAAGCGATTGAAATTGGAATTTCACCAGAAGTTCTATCCTATGCATCTTGTTCATCGTGATCGTAATTACATATATAATTTCTAGCCTCGCGAAGGAGAAAGCATTGCTCAAGCTTGGGGGAGTCTTAAGTCAATGTTATATTCATGCCCCAATCATGAGCTCTCTCGGGAAATGATTATTCAGAATTTTTATGCTCGGCTTTCTCTTGATAATCGCAACCTGCTCGATACTTCCTGTGCTGGTTCTTATATGCTGAAGACTATTGATTTCAAATGGGACTTATTGGAAAGAATTAAACGCAACTCTGAAGATTGGGGTTCCGACGATGGTAAGGAGTCAGGTATGACACCTAAGTTCGATTGTGTTAAATCTTTTATGGATACCGATGCTTTCCGTGGATTTAGCTCTAAGTATGGACTTGACTCTGAGATAGTAGCTACTTTCTGTGAATCTTTTGCTACTCACGTTGATCTCCCTAAAGAGAAGTGGTTTAAATATAATCCTCCTGTTGAAGTGAAAGTAGTTGCACCTATTACAGTAGAAGAAAAGACTATTACCTATAGTGATCCTATTGTTCCTACTACTTATGTTGAAAAACCCCCTTTTCCTGTTAGGATAAAGGATCATGCTAAAGCTTCGACTATTGTTCGTAAGAGTAATACTAGGACTTATACACCTCCTGAGCAAATTAATGTTGAACCTAGTATTGCTATGGTTAAAGATCTCTTGGATGAGGATTTAGATGGGCATGTTATTTCTTTATGTGGTGAGACTGCCAATATTGCTAGACCTGATACTAAGACACGTAGACCTGTCGTAGGCACGCCTATTATTTCTGTTAAAATAGGAGATCATTGTTATCATGGCTTATGTGATATGGGTGCTAGTGCTAGTGCGATACCTTATGATCTATATAAAGAAATTATTCACGACATTGCACCCGCTGAATTAGAAGACATTAATGTCACCATTAAGCTTGATAATAGGGATACCATTAAACCTATTGGGATTGTTAGAGATGTTGAAGTTTTGTGTGGGAAGGTTAAATACCCTGCTAATTTTCTTGTTCTTGGTTCCCCACAAGATGATTTTTGTCCCATTATTTTTGGTAGACCCTTCTTGAATACATCTAGTGCTAAGATTAATTGTGAAAAGAATATTGTCACTGTTGGCATAGATGGTATGTCTCATGAGTTTAATTTTGCTAAGTTTAGTAGACAACCTCGTGATAGGGAACCACCTAGCAAGGATGAAATTATTGGTCTTGCTTCCATTGATGTTCCTCCAACTGATCCGTTAGAACAATATTTGCTAGACCATGAAAACGATATGTTTATGAAGGAAAGGGAGGCAATAGATGAAGTGTTCCTTAAACATGAACCTATGCCGAAACATAACCTTCCCGTTGAGATTCTTGGGGATCCCCCTCCACCCAAGGGTGATCCCGTGTTTGAACTCAAACCATTACCTAATAATCTTAAGTATGCTTATCTTGATGAAAAAGAAATATATCTTGTTATTATTAGTGCTAACCTTTCAGAGAAAGAAGAAGAAAGATTATTGAAAACTCTGAAGAAGCACTGAGCTGCTATTGGATATACTCTGGATGATCTTAAGGGCGTTAGTCCCACGTTATGTCAACACAAAATTACCTTGGAGGACGATGCCAAACCAGTTAGAGATCCCCAAAGACAATTAAATCCCAAGATGAAGGAAGGGGTAAGAAAGAAGATACTAAAGCTCCTTGAGGCAGGTATTATTTATCCCGTTGCTGATAGCAAATGGGTAAGCCCTGTCCATTGTGTTCCCAAAAAGGGAGGTATTACCGTTGTTCCAAATGATAAAGATGAATTGATCCCGCAAAGAATTATTACAGGTTATAGGAGGGTAATTGATTTCCGTAAGTTAAATAAAGCTACTAAGAAAGATCATTACCCCTTACCTTTTATTGATCAAATGCTAGAAAGACTATCCAAACACACACATTTCTGCTTTCTAGATGGTTATTCTAGTTTCTCTCAGATACCTGTGTCGGCGAAGGATCAATCTAAAACTACTTTTACTTGCCCTTTTGGTACTTTTGCTTATAGACGTATGCCTTTTGGTTTATGTAATGCACCTGCTACCTTTCAAAGATTCATGATGGCTATATTCTCTAATTTTTGTGAAAAGATTTGTGAGGTATTCATGGATGACTTTTCTGTTTATGGATCCTCTTTTGATGATTGTTTGAGCAACCTTGATCGAGTTTTGCAGAGATGTGAAGACACTAGTTTCGTCCTGAATTGGGAAAAGTGTCACTTTATGGTTAATGAAGGCATTGTCTTGGGGCACAAGATCTCCGAGAGAGGTATTGAAGTTGATAGAGCCAAAGTTGATGCTATTGAAAAGATGCCATGTCCCAAGGACATAAAAGGTATAAGAAGTTTCCTTGGTCATGCCGGTTTTTATAGGAGGTTCATTAAGGACTTTTCTAAAATCTCTAGGCCTCTGACTAATTTATTGCAAAAAGATATTCCTTTTGTCTTTGATGATGATTGTGTAGAAGCATTTGAAACACTTAAGAAAGCTTTGATCATTGCACCTATTGTTCAGCCACCTGATTGGACTTTACCTTTTGAAATTATGTGCGATGCTAGTGATTATGCTGTAGGTGTCGTTCTAGGGCAAAGAGTCAATAAGAAATTGAATGTTATCCAGTATGCTAGTAAGACTCTTGATACTGCCCAAAGAAATTATGTTACTACTGAAAAAGAGTTCTTAGCAGTTGTGTTTGCATGTGATAAGTTTAGACCTTATATTGTTGATTCCAAAGTTACTATTCACACTGATCATGCTACTATTAAATATCTTATGGAAAAGAAAGATGCTAAGCCTAGACTCATTAGATGGGTTCTCTTGCTCCAAGAATTTGACTTGCCTATTATTGATAGAAAGGGAGCTGAGAACCCCGTTGCACATAACTTGTCTAGGTTAGAGAATGTTCTTGATGACCCACTGCCTATTAATGATAGCTTTCCTCATGAACAATTAGCGGTCGTCAATGCTTCTCGTACTGCTCCTTGGTATGCTGATTATGCTAATTACATTGTTGCTAAATATATACCTCCTAGTTTCACATACCAGCAAAAGAAAAAGTTCTTTTATGATTTAAGACATTACTTCTGGGATGATCCACACCTTTATAAAGAAGGAGTAGATGGTGTTATTAGACGTTGTGTGCCTGAGCATGAACATGAACAGATTCTACGCAAGTGTCACTCTGAGTCTTATGGAGGACACCACGCTGGAGATAGAACTGCACACAAGGTACTACAATCTGGTTTTTATTGGCCTACTCTCTTCAAAGATGCTCGTAAGTTTGTCTTATCTTGTGATGAATGTCAAAGAATAGGTAAGATTAGTAGACGTCAAGAAATGCCTATGAATTATTCTCTTGTTATTGAACTGTTTGATGTTTGGGCCTTTGATTATATGGGACCTTTTCCTGCCTCTAATGGTTATACACATATTATAGTTGTTGTTGATTACGTTACTAAGTGGGTAGAAGCTATTCCATGTAGTAGTGCTGATCATAACACTTTTATTAAAATGCTTAAAGAAGTTATTTTTCCGACGTTTGGAGTCCCTAGATATCTTATTACTGATGGTGGTTCACATTTTATTCATGGTGCTTTCCGTAAGATGCTTGCTAAGTATGATGTCAATCATAGAATCGCGTCTCCTTATCATCCGCAGTCTAGTGGTCAAGTAGAGTTGAGCAATAGAGAGCTCAAATTAATTTTGCAAAAGACTGTGAATAGATCTAGAAAGAATTGGTCCAAAAAACTTGACGATACATTATGGGCCTATAGAACTGCATAGAAAAATCCTATGGGTATGTATCCATATAAGATGGTTTATGGAAAAGCGTGGCATTTACCTCTTGAACTTGAACATAAGGCATATTGGGCTATTAAAGAGCTCAATTATGACTTCAAACTTGCCGGTGAGAAGAGGTTGTTTGATATTAGCTCACTTGATGAATGGAGAACCCAAGCGTATGAGAATGCCAATCTATTCAAAGAAAAAGTCAAACGCTGGCATGATAAAAGGATACAAAAGCGTGAGTTTGATGTAGGAACTATGTATTATTATTCAACTCTCATTTAAGATTTTTTGCAGGAAAACTTCTCTCAAAATGGGAAGGTCCTTACATTATCGAGGAGGTATGTCGTTCTGGTGCCATAAAAATCAACAACTTCGAAGGCACAAATCCGAGGGTGGTAAACGGTCAAAGAATTAAACATTATATTTCAGGTAATCCTATCAGTGTTGAAACTAATATTATTGAAACCGTAACTCCTGAGGAATACATAAGGGACACTTACCAGAACGTTCCAGACTCCGAAGGTATAGGTATGTGGTACGGTAAGTAAACCGACTCCAAAATAATTCCAATGGCAATTTTTATCAGTTTTGGAATATTTAAGAATTTTAGGAAGAAAGAAGTCGTCCAAAGGGGACACGAGGATCCCATGAGAGTGGAGGGCGCCCCCTGTAGGGAGCACCCCCTATCTCGTGGGCACCTCGTGTGCCTCCCGGACTCTGTTTTCTTGCACGTTACGTATTTTGGTCGGTAAAAATTCATTATATATACTCCCGAAGGTTTTGACCACCGTATCATGCAAATATCCTTTGTTTTTCTTTCGAGCTGTTCCTGTTGCAGAATAAAGCAAGATGTCTTCTCAGGAGTCAGTTGGGTAGAGTCGGGTGTCTCACCCAACGCCATGTGCCGGAGCAAATAGCGATGCCTATCACTTTGGACCATCAACGGAGGATGAGATGGAGGCTGATTTGAAAAGAATAGATGCCATGGAGGAGGATCAAGAAGTTACCTCTCGTCTTCGAGCAGAATTCACTATGGGGGAACTACCTAGCCTGGTTGTCCCTACTTCGGTCACTCCTTCCAACTCTAGATTTCTTTCTTACGAAAATATGAAAAAGAGTTTCACTTGTTCTCCAGAAGCTATGCAGCATCCTTGGGTAAAAGGAGCTTTGGCCGTTACGGGCAAGCTCCGTAAGGAAATTATGGACCTCAAACAACAAGTCATTAAGCTCCAGGAGGAGAACCGTATCTTGAAGGGCATCATCGCCAAGAATATCATAACACCAACTGTGAAGAAGGAGAAATAATCACATGGGTATGGGCACTCCCCTTGACAACTGCCAAGCTTGGGGGAGGTGCCCCGGTATCGTATCACCATCAAACTCTTATCTTTACTGTTTTATTTAGTTTGATCCTTTTAGTAGTATCTTGATCTAGTAGTTTTGAAGTTTTGATATGAAGTAGTTTTGAGTTCTGCACTGTGATCTCTTTTTGTAATCGATTCTGCAAGCTATCTATAATAAAGATTAGTGTTGAGTCAAGGGCTTTGCTATGTTGCTATGATCTTGAGAAAGTAGAAAGAATAAAAGAGTTCATATTGATCTTATGGATAGTGATAACTTCATACATAGAAAGTATGAGGCATAAAAATCGTTGAGAGTTGATGAACGTAGTTTTGGTCATCGTTGCAATTAATAGGAAGTGATAAGGAAAGAGGGGTTCACATATAAATATATTATCTTGGACACCTTTTATAATTGGGAGCACTCATTAAGTATGACATGCTAAAGAGTTGACGTTGGACAAGGAAGACAACATAATGGTTTATGTTTTCTAACATCTCAGTTAAAGTATATTGTCATTGACCTTCCAAACATGCCTTTCCCCCTCATGCTAGCCAAATTCCTTGCACCAAGTAGAGATACTACTTGTGCTTCCAAATATCCTTAAACCCAGTTTTGCCATGAGAGTCCACCATACCTACCTATGGATTGAGTAAGATCCTTCAAGTAAGTTGTCATGTTGCAAGCAATAAAAATTGCTATCTAAATATGTATGACTTATTGGTGCAGAGAAAATAAGCTTTGTACGAACTTGTTGTGGAAGTAATAAAAGCGACGGACTGCATAATAAAGGTCCACATACAAGGGGCAATATACAGTGACGTTCTTTTGCATTAAGATTTTGTGCATCAACCCTAAATGCACATGACAACCTCTGCTTCCCTCTGTGAAGGGCCTATCTTTTACTTTATGTTTTTATTTTATGCTTGAGTCAAGGTGATCCTCACCTTTCCCTTTTTCATTTTATCCTTTGGCAAGCTCCTCGTGTTTGAAAGATCATGATATATATATCCAATTGGATGTAAGTTAGCATGGGCTATTATTGTTGACATCACCTAAAGGTGAATGCGGTGGGAGGCAACACAATAAGCCCCTATCTTTCTCAGTGTCCGGCTGAAACTCCATAACCACAAGTACTGCGTGAGTGTTAGCAATTGTAGAGGGCTACAAGATAGTTGAGTATGTGAACTTGCTGAAAAGCTCTATTGTTGACTCTTTCTGATGTTACGATAAATTGCAATTGCTTCAATGACTAAGATTATAGTTTGTTAGTTCCCAATGAAGTTTTTGAACCATACTTGACATTGTGAATTGTTTGTTACTTGAGCATAAGAAATCATATGATAAAATCTATATATGTTGTTGTTATAAGAAATATCATGGTGCCCTCATGTCTGTATTTTATTTTTATCGACACCTCTATCTCTAAACATGTGGACATATTTTTCGATTTCGGCTTCCGCTTCAGGACAAGCGAGGTCTAAGCTTGGGGGAGTTGATACGTCCATTTTGCATCATGCTTTTATATCAATATTTATTGCATTATGGGCTGTTATTACACATTATATCTCAATACTTATGGCTATTCTCTCTTATTTTACAAGGTTTACCATGAAGAGGGGGAATGCCGGCAGCTGGAATTCTGGCTGGAAAAGGAGCAAATGTTGGAAACCTATTCTACACAGCTCCAAAAGTCCTGAAACTCCACGAAACAACTTTTTGGAATTAATAAGAATTTCTGAGCGAAAGAAATACGCCAGGCGGCCAACACCCTGTCCAGGAGACAGGGGTGCCCCCCCCCCCTATAGGGCGCGCCCCCTATCTCCTGGGCCCCCTGGTGGGCCTCCGGCGTCCATCTTCTGCTATATCATTGCTTTTACCCTGGAAAAAATCATGGGCAAGCTTACAGGACGAAACTCCGCCGCCACGAGGCGGAACCTTGGCGGAATCAATCTAGGGCTCTGGCGGAGCTGTTCTGCCGGGGACACTTCTCTCCGGGAGGGGGAAATCATCACCAACGTCATCACCAACGATCCTCTCATCGGGAGGGGGTCAATCTCCATCAACATCTTCACCAGCACCATGCATATCAATCAAAGTATCCCAAATTTCCTTTGCATTCTCAAGACGGCTAATTTTGTTGAATTCTTCGGGGCACAATCCGATGAAGAGGATATCGCAAGCTTGAGCATTGTATTGCAACATCTTCAATTCTTCCGCGGTAGCTTCATGATTTGTTTCTCACCCATCGAAGAATTCACCTTGCAAGCCAATACACACAATGTCCCAAACGGCGGGGTTATATCCAAGAATATGCACTTTTATCGTATGCTTCCAACTAGAAAAATGTGTACCATCAGAGCAAGGACCTCTACGGTGGTAATTTCCCTCACTAGACGCCATACTCCCCTAGGTTCTGAAAGCAAGGCTATGATCACCAAAGCTATGGAATCAAGGCAAATGTAGACCAAAGCTCTGATACCACTTGTAGGATTGAAAGTATGTCTAGAGGGGCTGATTAGACTACTTGACCAAATAAAGATCTAGCCTTTTCCCAATTTTAAGTCTTGGTAGATTTTAGCAACTTAGCACTAGTCAAGCAACCAACCTACACATGCAATTCTAAGAATATAGCAGCGGAATGTAAATCATTGCATATGAAGGTAAAGGGGAGGAGTTTGGAGGGAGCAAACGCAATATAGACATGGAGATTTTTGGCGTGGTTCTGATAGGTGGTGCTATCGTACATCCACGTTGATGGAGACTTCAACCCATGAAGGGTAACGGCTGCGCGAGTCCACGGAGGGCTCCACCCACGAAGGGTCCACGAAGAAGCAACATTGTCTATCCCACCATGGCCATCGCCCATGAAGGACTTGCCTCACTTGGGTAGATCTTCACGAAGTAGGCGATCTCCTTGCCCTTACAAACTCCTTGGTTCAACTCCACAACCTTGATAGAGGCTCCCAACTGACACCTCACCAATCTAGGAGACACCACTCTCCGAAAGGTAATAGATGGTGTGTTGATGATAAACTCCTCGATCTTGTGCTTCAAATGATAGTCTCCCCAACACTCGACTCTCTCTCTCTCTCTCAGATTTGGCTATGGTGGAAAGATGATTTGAGTGGAAAGCAACTTGGGGAAGGCTAGAGATCAAGATTCTTGTGGTTGGATTGGAATGTCTTGGTCTCAAGACATGAGTAGGTGGTTCTCTCTCAGAAAATGAGTAGTGGAAGTGTAGGCATGTTCGGATGGCTCTCCTCACGAATGAAGAATGGTTGGATGGGTATATATAGCCTCCACACAAAATCTAACCTTTACACACAAATTCCCAAACTCGGTGAGACCGAATGGTGAAACTCGGTCATACCGATTTAGTTCAAAATGTGAATATTAGGTTTTTCGGTGGGACCAACAACGTCAACTCGGTGGGACCGATGTGCTAGGGTTAGGGCGTAACTTGATCTCGGTGATACCGATCACATGAACTCGGTGGGACCGATTTCAGTAATAGGCAAACAAAGAGTTGGTCAGGCAAACTCCGTAGGACCAATCGCTCATTTTGGTGAGACCGAAACGTTATGAAAAGGAAACAGAGAGTTTGCATTGCGAACTCGGTGAGACCGATCGCTCATTCGGTGAGACCAAAACGTTACAAAGGGAAACAGAGAGTTTGCAATCCCATCTCGGTGAGACCAAGATCCCTATCGGTGAGACTGAACTGATTAGGGTTTCTGGCAGTGGCTATGTCAAATGAACTCGGTGGCACCGGATAGATCAAATTGGTGGGGCCGAGTTTGACTTTAGCTTTAGGACATATGTGGATATGAGAAAGTGGTTGAGAGTTTTTGGAGCATATCACTAAGCATTTTGAGCAAGTAAGCCATTAAGCAACACCTCATCCCCTTTTAATAGTATTGGCTTTCCTATGGACTCAATGTGATCTTGGATCACTTAAATGAAAATGTAGAGTCTTGAGCTTTTGCCAATATGTGTCCTTAGCATTTTGAGGGGCCACATCTCTAGTCCATGCCATGCCAATCATTGAGCTTTCTGAAAATGATCATCTTGAAAGAGTATTAGTTCAATGAGCTATATGTTGTTAGGAATTACTAAAACCACCCAGGGATTAGATGCACTTTCAGCGCCCCAAGTAGGAGGAATCCTACTTGGGCACCTCCCAATTCGGCCTCCCCCTTTCCTATTCCTATTCGGAGTAGGAAGGGAAGAGCGGGAAGGGGTAATCATATTCCCTTTTTCCTTTCCTCCTTCCCCTTTCCTTCTCCAATTTGGCCAGCCCATATGGGGGGTGCACCAACCCCTTTGTGGCTGGTGTGTTCCCCGTCTTGGCCCATAAGGCCCATATCTTTTCCCGGGGGTGCCCGGAACCCCTTTCGGTGACCCGATAAGTACCCGGTGCTTCCTGGGACACTCTTGGTGTTTGAATACCATCGTCCTATATATCAATCTTTACCTCTCGACAATTTCAAGACTCCTCGTCATGTCTGTGATCTCATCTAGGACTCCGAACAACATTCGGTCACCAAATCGCATAACTCATATAATACAAAATCGTCATTGAATGTTAAGTGTGCGGACCCTACAGGTTCGAGAACTATGTAGACATGACCGAGACACCTCTATGGTCAATAACCAATAGCGGAACCTGGATGCTCATATTGGTTCCCACATATTCTACAAAGATCTTTATCGGCTGTACCGTAATGACAACATACGCTATTCCCTTTGTCATCGGTATGTGACTTGCTCGAGATTCGTTGGTATCTTCATACCTAGTTCAATCTCGTTACCGTCAAGTCTCTTTACTAGTTCCTTAATACATCATCCCACAACTAACTCATTAGTCAAATTGATTACAAGGCTTATTATGATGTGCATTACCGAGAGGTCCCAGAGATACCTCTCCGATACTCATAGTGACAAATCCTAATCTCGATCTATGCTAACCCAACAAACACCTTCGGAGATACCTGTAGAGCATATTTATAATCACCCAGTTACGTTGTGATGTTTGATAGCACATAAGGTATTCCTCCGGTATCCGGGAGTTGCACAATCTCATAGTTGAAGGAAAATGTATTTGACATGAAGAAAGCAATAGCAATAAAACTGAACGATCAACATGCTAAAATAACGGATGGGTCTTGTCCATCACATCATTCTCCTAATGATGTGATCCCGTTCATCAAATGAAAACACATGTCTATGGTTAGGAAACTTAACTATCTTTGATTAACGAGCTAGTCTAGTAGAGTCTTACTAGGGACACAGTGTTTTGTCTATGTATTCACACATGTATCAAGTTTCCGATTAATAGAATTTTAGCAGGAATAATAAACATTTATCATGATATAAGGAAATATAAAATAACAATTTTATTATTTCCTCTAGGGCACATTTCCTTCAATAAGGTGACTCCTCCTTGTCAATGGGTTGTTGGCAGTTATGGTTAAATCACCCCTTGGCCTTAACGACTAAGACGACCCTCTACTAGTAACATGGCGGTCGTCTAGAAATTTTGATCGATGGAAGACTCCATGATGTCTGCTCCAGCTTCATCTACGTAGTCGTCATCACTGTCATCATTTGCATCACGGTCTATGTCGGTGTCGTCCAAGATGGTGTAGTCCTCCGAACAGATCTCCACTTCAGGTTCTCGCTTATTGTTCTCCACGGGTAGTCCTAGCTTCCTCTTCAAATCTTCATGCTTCTCTAGTAGTACAACAATTTCTTCTTCATATCCATTGCGTGTTGACTTGAATTCCTCTTGTAGCTTGATATTCTTCTTCATCAGCTTCTTGGTCTTCTTCATGATGGAGCACATCTGGTTCTCGTATCGGCGAATGTGATCACCCATCTCCTGAATGTAATCTGCAGTTGATCCATCCTTCCTGGTATGAATCATCTCCCATTCCTCGTCTCGGCGTCCACATATTTGATAGACGGTGTTTTCAAGCTCCTTGTGATACACTTCACATATGCGTCCGAAAGTGATGTGGGCTGCCATGCTCTTTCCCAAACTCCAACTTGGTGCTCCAGGTAGATATCAATGGGCTCCATTGTTGGCGCAAATGTCCTCCCAGGTACACAAACTTTGATCTTCCAGCGCTCCTCTTCCGGTAAAGTTGCAGAGAAAGTCCCAGTGAAGCTTGGTAGTCTGATGTTCAGGTACAAAGTGACTTCCTTCAAGTGTCGTCCTAAAGGGGTGTCGTCATCCGGCTGAGTGAACTTGTTCCTGGGGTCCGCCATCTATAGAGTAGAAATAGAGGAGAATTAAAAATGAGCAAAGAAGAGTGATCCTGTGGCTTTTCCTAGTGGTCGCGTCCTACAGTCAACGTGTGCTCTGATACCATCTTGTAGCGACCACGATCCCAATGGACCGAAGTCTCTGTGCTTAAATGTCATCCCTGGATCGGTAATGCTGACACACATAGTACTCGAGGAATTATAGCGGAGTTCAATCACACACTTATTACATCGAGGTCCTCATAAAGAGTATGATTACACAAATAATATGGCTGAAGGCCATCTAAACTAGATAACTATGGAAGCTTCGAAGGTAAATAAGTCCATCAACTCCAACGGCATAGCTGAGTGCACGACAATGACCTATCGCACCTTATTCGTCGTCTGAGAAGTCTGCAACATGAGATGTTGCAGTCATGTCGGTCTGCACATTGAATATGCTGGCAGAGTTACACTATAAAGCAATGAATACAAGAACTATATCTACATGCAATATTTGGCTGGTGGAGGCTCTAAGTTTATAATTTTGCATAAAGCTAGTTTTTCCCTACAACAAAGGAATACATTTATTTACTACTCCCAAGTTGTACCAATATTTGAGAAGGTTCCTCCAACTCAAATCCCAATTAAACAAGTATCATCAATCCCAATATCAATTAATTTAAGAGTGATGAGATCAACAATAATATCCAATTCTAGATACTCAAGATGTCTAACCGGGGACACGGCTAACCATGATTAGTTTATACACTCTATAGAGGTTGCGCACTTTTCCCCACAAGACTCGACCGCATCCATGATTAGAAGATCGAGACATAGTCTTTCTGAAGTATTAACTCTTTACTCCGGGCAGACTGGTACACCTACTTTCCCCTACATCTGCTGGTCCACCTCTTCAAGAGCTCATGTAACTTACTCAACTATGCCAGAGCCCATAATGGCTTGTGGCTACACACGGAAGTTTCTAGGCATGAAATATCATATGATCCCTTTGAGCCTGGGTGGCGAACCAAGGAAAAATCACATGGGTACTCCGGGATTTCCCAATGGGCAAGCACTGGATTCTCCAAGTGCCCCAACGAATCCACCCAGATGTGTATTAAATTTGCCACCTTAATGTTATCCAAGATTGATAACTCTCACAACTTCCATGTGTATGATGATCCAATCTCCGTCTACGAGCATGGCTAAGCAATAATAGAGCATAACGTATATTCTCGGGGTGATCAAAGGTATTAAGTTCCTACCTCAAGTACTACAACCATACCACATGTTCCCAATCCTACTCATGCAAATATTTGAGGGGTAATACTAATGCATTGTAAAAACTAGGTATATAAGAGTATGATCAAAGTGTAACTTGCCTTGCTGACGATCGGAAAACTCTAGAGATTCATAGTAATAAGCTTCGCACTCTAGAAAATCTAGCGTAGAGAAAACAGTAGCATACATAAGCAATCACTCAAACAAAACAAAGAGAAATCGAGAAAAGATCCAAATCAAACTTGAAACAAGCAAACGACTAAACTAAATAGAAAGCAAAACCTAAAAGAAATATTTTCATGTGGATTAGATCTTAATAGTAGGTACATGTGATTAGCTACGATTTGCAAAAAGAAATAACTCAAACGGAGTTACGAAACTCAAGATACAAACAAAACAAGATCGAATATTAATCTGGACTAAACTCAAATTTTAAATTATCAAAATCATGTTCAAGTTGGTTTATTGGAAAGAGGGGATCGATACGAAGATTTAGGCATTGGTTTGATCTAATTTGGATAAACGAGCTAAAAGTTACGCTAGTTTTAAGATCAGGGGCTAAATCGCGAGAAAACTATTCACAGATAGGTACCTCGCCGAAAATAAAATTGAAAAGAAAAATCTATCGGAGGAACGTACGTTAACAGAACCTAACGAACGAATTTGTTCGTTAAAATAAACTAACGGGTGAACGCTCGCTAACTAAACTAAAATAAAAAGAAAAACCGATCTAACCTAACTAACCGAAATAGAAAACCGACGGACCGAGGACGGTTTTCACCGGTTACCCGGAGTCGACCGGTGGCGGCGGGATCCGGTGGGACGGCAGCGACTATGGCGGCTCGGTGGTGAGGCGAGGCAGCAGTGGCAGCGGCTTCGCGTGGCGGCGGCGCAACAGCAGCAGCGGCAGGCGGCGCGGGGCGGAGAGCGGCGAGGCTAGCGGGCGGCGGCAGCGCCAGTGGCGGGCCGTGGCGGCTCGAGGTGGGGAGGTGAGGGGCGGCTTATAAAGAGGAGCGGGTCATCCTGCTTGTTGGAGGGGGCAAGGCGAGGCGGTGGCGGAGTCGGACTCCTGCTGGAGTCCGGCGGCGGTGCGGCTCCGAGCACAGCGCGAGGCGGTGCAGCAGCTCGGCCGAGGCCCGGCTCCCAGCTGGACCGGCCGAGTTCGGCGCGCGACTTTCTTTATTGTTAAATGGTTTCCGCTAAGAAAATACTAATAAATAAAAATAAAAATCTAGAAATTCCAGAAACAATTTTCACCGTCCATACCAAATATTTGGGACAGGATGAACATTTTTCTCGACTAAATGCATTTTTAAAAATGCATGTTTTTCTCTAATTCAAATAAAATAGCAAATAAAATAATAATTTGATTTCAAAATTGCTGTTTCAATATTTCTCCTCTGTTTTGAAGAAATCATTTTATCTTCTCTCATATATTTTTATTCTTGGAAATAATTGGAAAGAAATTGTTGAAAATCAAATTGATCCACTTTTCAAATTTGTAATAAATTCAAAGGTGAAATTTTTGTGAAACCTCCAACTCTCTCCTTGGGTCCTTGAGTTGCTTAAGATTTTGTGGATCGCAACCAAATGCAAATAAAATATGATATGCATATGTATGATCTATGTATAACATCCAAATTGAAAATTGGGATGTTACAAACCTACCCCCCTTAAGATGAATCTCGCCCTCGAGATTCGGGTTGGTGAGCAAAACGGTTTGCGTGGTCCTTGCGGAGGTCTTCTTCTTGTTCCCAGGTGGCTTCCTCCTCGGTATGATGGCTCCACTGAACTTTGCAAAACTTGATAACCTTGCTGCGAGTAACTCGGCTGGAAAACTTGAGAATCTTGACTGGCTTCTCTTCAAAGGTCAGATCACTATCCAACTGAATTGCTTCCAGTGGCACTATATCTCTTAGAGGAATATAGGCCATCTCTGCATGGCACTTCTTCAACTGGGTAACGTGAAACACATCATGAACTCCTGATAATCCTTCGGGCAATTCCAACTTGCACGCAACTTCTCCCGTGCGTTCCAAAACTCTGTATGGTCCCACAAAACGTGGTGCTACCTTTCCCTTGACTCCAAAATATTTAACTCCTCAAAGTGGGGACACACGAAGATATGCTCTGTCTCCGACTTCATAGGCTACCTCCTTGCGTTTAGTATACGCATAACTCTTCTGCCTAGACTGGGCTACCTTGAGTCTGTCTCGAATCAACTTAACCTTCTCTTCGGAATCGCTGATTAAGTCTGGTCCAAACAACTGTCTATCTCCAACTTCATCCCATGATAATGGTGTCCTGCACCTCCTTCCGTACAAAGCTTCGAAAGGGGCCATCTTCCAACTGGCTTGATAACTATTATTATAGGAGAACTCTGCATAGGGCAAATTATCATCCCAACTAGATCCATAATCTAGCGCACAAGCTCTCAACATGTCCTCCAGAATCTGATTGACTCTCTTGGTCCGTCCATCTGTCTGTGGATGAAAGGTTGTACTGAACTCTATCCTGGTACCCAAAGTTTCGTGCAACTGATTCCAAAATGTTAAAGTAAATTGTGTTCCTCTATCTGATATGATGGTCCTTGGAACTCCATGCAGACATACGATCCTGGTCATGTATATCTTCTCCAACTTAGCACTCGTATAAGTTGTCTTCATAGGGATGAAATGGGCTACCTTCGTCAAGCGATCAACTACCACCCAGATAGAGTTATAGCCTGAGCGGGTCCTGGGTAATCCAGTGATAAAATCCATGCCAAGTTTATCCCACTTCCATTCGGGTATTGGCAAAGGCTGTAGTAACCATGTTGGTTTCTGATGTTCTACCTTTAGTCTCTGACATACATCACATACTGCTACATACTCGGCAATATCCTTCTTCATTCCTGTCCAACAGAAACTTTCCTTCAAATCCATATACATCTTGGTGTTACCTGGGTGAATCGGGTAAGGCGAATCATGAGCCTCCTGGTGAATCAACTTCCTGATCTCAGGGTCATTAAACACATATATACGATCCTCAAACCATAAAGTGTCATGCTCATCCTCACAAATTCCTTTAGCCTTTCCCTTACTCATCCTTTCCTTTATCTCAGCAATTTCCTTGTCCGTCTTATGGGCTTCTCTGATCTTACCCAACAAAGTGGACTAAATTTTCAATGCTTCAACATAACCTCTCAGAACAATCTCCAAGCGTAGCTCTCGTAGGTCGTCTGCTAGCTCCTTAGGTAATCCTCCGGTCATGAGCGTATTAACATAACTCTTGTGGCTCAACGAATCTGCTACGACGTTGGCCTTTCCTGGATGATAATGCAGCCTCATGTCATAATCCTTTATGAGATCCAACCATCTCCTTTGCTTGAGGTTCAACTCCTTCTGCGTGAAGATGTACTTCAAACTCTTATGATTCGTATATACATCACAAAGGTTACCGATGAGAAAATGTCTCCAAGTCTTGAGCGCATGCACTATGGCTGCTAACTCCAAATCATGCGTAGCATAATTCAACTCATGAGGTCGAAGCTGTCATGAGGCATATGAAACAACTCTTCCATCCTGCTGTAGCGACCAAACCTCAAATAGTCTGATCTTTGTGCATCAATGTCATCCCTGGATCGGTAATGCTGACACACATAGTACTTGAAGGACTTATAACAGAGTAGCAATCACACACTTATTACATCGAATGTCTCAAAAGAGAACTTATTACAATAAATATGGCTTAAGGCCATCTAATAACGATAACAGTGGAAGGCTTGGAAGATAAAGTGAGTCCATCAACTCCAACGGCATCACTGAGTGAAAGATCATGACCTAAGGCACCTTACTCGTCGCCTGAAAAGTCTGCAACATGAACGTTGCAGCCCGAAAACGGGTCGGCACATGGAATATGTTGCCAATGTAACACATAGAGAGCAATGAACAAAATAATGCTATCACTACATGCATATATGGCTCGTGGAAAGCTCTATGGTTATAGTATTGCATAAAGCCAATTTTTTCCTACAACAAAGGAATAAAATTTATTTAACTATCATGGTAGTTGTTAAACATTGAGAAGGTAATCCCCCACTCAATCCCAATTAAGCATCATCATTAAACCCAATCAAATTAAACTAAGAGTGATGAGATCCACATGATAATCCAAGAACTAGATACTCAAAACGTCCATAACCGGGGACACGGCTAACCATGATTAGTTTGTACACTCTGCAGAGGTTTGCGCACTTTTCCCCGCAAGACTCGATCTCCTCCGTTGGATTTCTCGCACTACATGATTTTTGAGAAACGGATGACCGAGACATAGTCTTTCAGAAGCGTTAGCACCTTACGATGGGTAGACAGTACCACCTACATCCCCTACATCTGCTAGTATACCACTGTAAGAGGTCACATGATTTAATCAACTATGCTAGAGCCCATAATAGCTTGCGGCTGCACACGGAGTTTCTAGCATGAATAATCTTATGATCCCTTTGAGCCTGGGTGGCGGTCCATAGGAGAATCACACGGTACCCCGGGATTTCCAAAAATACAGGCAACATTGGGTTCCCCAGGTGCCTCAGTCCACCCAAATGTTCATTTAAGTAGCCACCTTAAGTTAACCATTAATTAACATTACTCATATCTGTCGTGGATACACTCAAACCCAAACCACGTCTACAAGCATAGCATAGCAAAATAAGCAAACGTAGAAGTAACTCCCAAGGGTTTAATAATAAACAGGACAATAAGTACTACCTCATCTACTTCCCAAAACCCACATATTAATCAGATCCTAATCATATAGTTGTTTGAGGATTGATCTAATGCAATAAAACTGGGTAGTAAAGAGGTATGATCAAAGTGTTACTTGCCTTGCTGATGATCCGTGAAACCTAGAGACTCATAGTAGCACGCTTTGCACTCCGGATACTCTATCACAAACAAACAAGTATACAATAAGCAATCAACTACAAGCACGGGTAAAACTCAAATAAGAGATCTAACCAAAAAGTTCAACTTAAGAACTCCGGTTTGCAAAAAGAATCAAATCAAACGAAGCAACGAAACTCAAACTGCGAAAGAAACAAGCTTCATTTACTAATGTGGACTTAAGTCAAATTTTACAGTAGAAAAAACTTGTTTAAGTTGGTTAAACGGAAAGAGGGTTTCGAGACAAAACTCTAGGCGCTTGAATCGCCTGATTCTGATAAACGAGCGAAAAGATAAACTAAAACAAAAATCAGGGCAGAAATCGCGATCGAAAATAATCGCGGAAAATCCCTGGAAAAAGAAAAACTGATGAACAGGCTAACAACCGAACGTTCGCTGTCTGCAGCTAAACGGTGAAAGTCATTCGTTAAAATGAACGAACGAACGAGCGTTCGCTAAATAACTAAACGAAAGAAAAACTGAACCGGATCTGAAAAAAACAAATCTAGGGTTTCGAAAAAAACCGAACGGTTTTATGAGAAAACCGACGAACGGCGAGACGGCGGCGGCGGCTACCTCCGGCGGCGGTCCGGTGGCGGCGGGGTCTTCGGCAGCGGCGGGGTGCGACGGGTGCGCGGCGGCGGCGTTGGGCGACTGGGCGTCGG
>NC_041389.1:322371121-322379198 GCF_002162155.2 Triticum dicoccoides
GTCGGCGGCGGCGTGCGGCATCGGCGGTGGCAGCGCGGATCTAGCGGTGGGGCGGCGCTAGGGTTCGGCGGTGGCGGCTGGGCTGGGGCGGCTCGGGCACCTCGGGCTTTAAAGGCCCGGCCGGGTCAGTGCCCCAGGCGGACATGGCCCGGTAAGGTTGGTTCGGTTTTTTAAAATAATTTTGTGCAGAAAAAAATAAAAGAAATACTAAACGAACTCCAAAAATCCTGAAATAAATTTTCCCCATCCTCTAAAAATATAGTGGACAAAGTGAACATTTATTTGGGCCTACAATGCAATTCTGAAAAACGCGCATTTTCCTAATTCAAATAAAAATAACAATAAAACTCCGAACAAAATTCTTATTTGATTTTAACATTAAATCTCCAATATTTCTTTATTTTGGGAGAGTCATTTTATTCCCTCTCTTTTATTTTTATAAAAAGAAATATTCAAAGATAAAAATAATTAAAATCAAACGATCCTCTCTTTAATATTTGAGAAAACTCAAATATGAAAATAGCGAAATCCCCAACCCTCTCCGTGGGTCCTTGAGTTGCGTAGAATTTCTAGGATCAAGCCAAGAATGCAATAAAAATATGATATGCAATAATGATCTAATGTATAACATTCCAAATTGAAAATTTCCGATGTTACAAACCTACCCCCCTTAAGATGAATCTCGCCCTCAAGATTCGGGTTGGCTAGCAAAAAGGTAAGGGTGGTCCTTCTGTAGGTCTTCCTCTCGCTCCCAGGTGGCTTCATCCTCGGTATGGTGGCTCCACTAAACCTTGCAGAACTTGATAACCTTGTTGCGTGTGACTCGGCTGGCAAACTCGAGAATCTTGACTGGTTTCTCCTCATAGGTCAAGTCGCTATCCAACTGAATCGCTTCCAGTGGCATTGTATCTCTCAGAGGAATATCGGCCATCTCTGCGTGGCACTTCTTTAGCTGGGAAACGTGGAACACATCATGAACTCCTGATAGACCTTCAGGCAATTCCAACTTGTAGGCAACTTCTCCCATACGTTCCAAAACTTTGTATGGTCCCACAAAACGTGGTGCTAACTTTCCCTTAACTCCAAAATGCTTAACTCCTCGAAGTGGGGACACACGAAGATAAACCCTGTCTCCAACTTCGTAAGCTATCTCCTTGCGTTTAGAATCCGCATAGCTCTTCTGTCTGGATTGGGCTACCTTGAGTCTATCATGAACCAACTTAACCTTCTCTTCGGACTCTTTGATCAAATCTGGTCCAAACAACTGACGGTCTCCAACTTCATCCCACAACAATGGTGTCCCGCACCTCCTTCTGTACAAAGCTTCGAAAGGGGCCATCTTCAAACTGGATTGATAACTATTGTTGAAAGATAACTCTGCATAAGGCAAATTGTCGTCCCAACTTGATCCATAATCTAGCGCACAAGCTCTCAACATGTCCTCCAGAATCTGGTTGACTCTCTCGGTCTGTCCATCTATCTGCGGATGAAAAGTTGTACTGAACTCTAGCCTGGTACCCCAAGGTTTCATGCAACTGATTCCAGAACTTTGAGGTAAACTGGGTTCCTCTATCTGATACAATAGTCCTCGGAACTCCAAGCAGACATACGATCATGGTCATATATATCTTTGCCAACTTAGCACTGGTATAAGTGGTCTTCACTGGGATAAATTAGCTACCTTTTTCAAACGATCGACTACAACCCATATCGAGTCATAGCCTGAACGAGTCCTGGGCAATCCCGTGATAAAATCCATGCCTAGCTTATCCACTTCCATTCGGGTATGGGCAATGGCTGTAGCAATCCTGCTGGATTCTGATGCTCTGTCTTTACTCTCTGACATACATCACAAACTGCTACATACTCCGCAATATCCTTCTTCATTCCGGTCCACCAGAAACTGTCCTTCAAATCTAGATACATCTTGGTATTTCCTTGGTGAATCGAATACGGCGAATCATGGGCCTCCTGCAAAATCAACTTCCTAATCTTCGGATCATTATGCACATATACGCGGTCCTCAAACCATAAGGTATCGTGTTCATCCTCACGAAATCCCTTAGCTTTTCCTTTGCTCATCCTTTCCTTTATGTTGGCAATCTCCTTATCAGTCTTCTGAGCTTCTCTGATCTTATCCATCAAAGTAGACTGAATCTCCAATGCTACTACATATCCTCTCGGAACTATCTCAGAACATAGCTCGCGAAGTTCCTCTGCTAACTCCTTGGGTAACTCTCCGGTCATGAGGGTGTTGATATGGCTCTTGCGGCTCAATGCATCAGCTACTACGTTAGCCTTTCCCGGGTGATAGTGCAATCTCATATCATAATGCTTGATGAGATCCAACCATCTCCTTTGCCTGAGATTCAACTCCTTCTGCGTGAAGATATACTTCAAACTCTTGTGATCCATGTATACCTCACAGTGGTTTCCGATGAGAAAATGTCTCCATGTCTTCAACGCATGCACTACGGCTGCTAACTCCAAATCATGTGTAGCATAATTCAACACATGGGGTTTAAGCTGTCGTGAGGCATAAGAAACAACTCTTCCCTCCTGCATAAGCACTGCTCCAAGTCCTCGACGAGAAGCGTCGCAATATACTTCATAATCTTTGCGTTGATCGGGCAGAACCAACACTGGTGATGTAACTAAACATTTCTTTAACTCCTGGAAACTGGCCTCACATTCCTTAGTCCATTTGAACTTGGTGTCCTTCTTCAACAACTCCATCATGGGTTTTGCAATTTTCGAGAAATTCTCAATGAACCTCCGGTAGTATCCTGCGAGTCCAAGAAAACTCCGGATCTCTCCAAATCACGTGGGTGCTTCCCAATTATTCACAGAGACAACTTTGGTGGGGTCTACTGCTATTCCTTCTCTGGATATAACATGTTCGAGGAATCCAACTTCCTTCAACCAAAACTCACACTTGCTGAACTTGGCATATAGCTGATGTTCTCTGAGCTTTCTAAGTACCAAACGCAAATGCTCCTTATGCTCCTCTTCATTCTTTGAGTAGACAAAAATATCATCAATGAACACCATGACGAACTTATCCAAAAATTCCAAACACCTTGTTCATCATGTTCATGAATTAAGCAGCTGCGTTAGTCGGACCAAATGACATAACGGTTTACTCATATAGCCCGTACCTTGTGGTAAAAGCTATCTTAGGTATATCCTGCTCTCGAATCTTCAACTGGTGGTATCCTGATCGTAGGTCGATCTTGGAAAATACTTTAGCTCCTTGCAACTGGTCAAACAAATCGTTGATCATCAGTAGTGGGTACTTATTCTTGATCGTCACTTCATTTAATCCACGATAATCAACAACCATCCTAAACGATCCATCCTTCTACTCCACTAGAAGCACTGGTCATCCCCAAGGTGACGAACTTGGGCGAATATAGCCTTTATCCAGTAGCTCCTTAATTTGCTTCTTAATCTCCTCCAAATCCTTTGCGGGCATCCTATACGGTCTCTTAGATATTGGCCCTGTGCTTGGAAAAAGCTCAATCAAAAACTCAACCTCTCTATCCGATGGCATGCCTGGCAACTCTTCTGGAAATACACCGGGGAAATCCTTCACCACTGGTAACTCCTCCTGTACAACTCCTGATAAGGAATTCACTTGAGTCCTCTTCGGCACATGCCAGGATACATACTTAATCCTTCTTCCTTCTGGGGTGGTAAGCAAAATTGACTTACTGGTGCATTCAATGTTCCCTCCATACTTCGATAACCAATCCATGCCTAATATCACATCCAGTCCTTGTGCCTCCAATACTATGAGGTCTGAGGGAAACACGTAGTTACCAATCCTTAATGGTAACCGACCACACCTAGACTAGACATATACTCTGCTCGTGGCGAGGTTACTAACATGGGTGACCTAAGGGCTTGGGTTGGTAGTTTATACTTATCCACGAATCCCTTTGATATGTATGAATGTGATGCACCAGTATCAAAAAGAACAATTGCAGTAAATGACTTAACCAAAAACTTACCTATTACTGCATCTGGCTGGGCTTCAACCTCCTCCACGTTAATGTGGTTCACCTGTCCCCTGTTTAGGCTTCTTCCCAGAGCTTCCATTGCCATTTCCATTCTTTGCTTCAGGACATTCATTGGCATAATGTCCGGTCTTCTGGCACTTGTAGCAAGTAACGTGGCTCAGATCCTTCTTAGAGGGCATTGCTGGGTTGGAACGGTTCTGTTCGTTGCTTACACCATTACCATTCCCATTCTTGGGGCCACTATGGTTATGTGAACCTCCTCCATTGTGGTTGTGACCACCATGGTTATGTTGATACGGTCCTCCTGAGTTCAGGGTAAAACGAGGCTTTTGCTGAGCTCCAGAATTATACATCCCTTGTCCATACTTCCTCTTGCGGCTGTCAATCTGCTGCTACTTCCCTTCAATCATGAGAGCTATCTACCAACTCCTGGTAGTTGTTGAAGGTTGCCACCATCAACTGCATGCCCAGCTCATCATCCAGTCCTTCCAGAAACTTCTCCTGCTTAGCTGCATCCGTAGCACCGTCATCTGGGGCATAACATGCTAGCTTACTAAAATCATCCACATACTGGCTAACTGTGCGTCCTCCTTGGCGCAAGTTGCGAAACTCACACTTCTTCCTGGCCATAGCTCTTGTTGAAACATGGGCAGTATGGAAAGCATGTTGAAACTGATCCCATGTGACAGTGTCGATGGGGTAAGTGGCTGTGAAATTCTCCCACCATGATGTTGCGGGTCCATCAAGCTGATGTGTGGCAAACCGCACTCTTTCGGCATCTGTGCATCCTGCAGTGGTCAACTCCCTTCCAATCTTGCGGATCCAATCACCTGCAACTATCGGCTCGGTGCTACTAGAGAACACCGACAGATTAAGCCTCAAGAAACGGGCTAAGTGATCAACAGGTGGTGGTGGTGGTGGGTTGTTGTTGTTGTTGTTCCCCTGATTCTGATTCTGGACTAGTATCTGCATCAATGCATTCTGCTGCTGGATCAACTGAGTGAGCTCCGGTGGGAAAGCAAATCCATTGTCGCGTTTCGGAGGCATCTGAGGTTGAGAAAAGATGAGAATATAGAATAGAATGAGGTCTAGAGGGAAAACACTACCCATATGCACATGAGACAAAACACAATCATATCACTTCAATCAATTCAAACAAGGGCATACAACAGTCTAACTATTGTTATAAAAGTGCTCGGACTATACTATATACATGGGGGAATTCTACTACTATTATGGTGGTCGACTAGAAAAATTGATCGGTCGAAGACTCCATGATATCCGCTCCAGCTTCATAAGTCATCAGCACTATTGTCAGGGTCCGAGTCGGTGTTGTCGATGATGATGTAGTTCTCCGGACAAGTGGAATCATCGGCATCTCCTCCTGGTGCGGGGTCTCCCATGACCACTCCGATCTTCTTTATCAGGTCGTCGTTCTTTTCCAATAGTGTTACGATTTCTTCCTCATATCCATCGCGTGTAGACTTGAGTTCTTCTTCCATCTCCATGATCCTGGTCATAGCCTTCTTCAGATCTATCATGCCTGCGCATATCTAGTTCTCCTGGCATCGAATGTGCTGGTTTAACTCCTGGATGAAAGCTGCAATGGATCCATCCTTCCTGGTGTTGATCATCTCCCATTGCTCATCTCGGCGCCCACAAATCTGGTAGATAGTATCCTTGAGATCCTTGTGGTAAACTTCTCCAATGCGTACCATGGTGATGTGGGCTGCCATGCTCTTTCCTAGATTCCAGGTTGGTGCATCAAAGGAAACTCTATGGGCTCCGTGACTAGCATGAACGTCATTCCTGGAACTTGAACTTGAATCGTCCAAGGCTCCTCTTCAGGTAAGTGGTGATGTAGGTTCCGGTGAAACTTGGTACTCCGATGTTCAGGTATCTGGTGAATTCCTTCAAGTGACGTCCGAAAGGTGTATCTTCATCCAATTGTGTGAATTTGTTCCTTGTATCTGCCATCCTAAAGAGTAGAAAAGGGAGAGGAGTTAGAAATGAGAATAGAGTAGTGATCTAGGGCTTTAGCTTAGTGGTCGTGTCCTACAGTCAGTGTGTGCTCTGATACCATCTTGTAGCGACCAGACCTCAAACAGTCTGATCTCTGTGCATCAGTGTCATCCCTGGATCGGTAATGCTGACACGCACAGTACTTGAAGGACTTATAACAGAGTAGAAATCACACACTTATTACATCGAATGTCTCAAAAGAGAACTTATTACAATAAATATGGCTTAAGGCATCACTGAGTGAAATATGACCTAACGGTATCACTGAGTGAAAGATCATGACCTAAGGCACCTTACTCGTCGTCTGAAAAGTCTGCAACATGAACGTTGCAGCCCGAAAACGGGTCAGCACATGGAATATGCTGCCAATGTAACACATAGAGAGCAATGAACAGAATAATGCTATCACTACATGCATATATGGCTCGTGGAAAGCTCTATGGTTACAGTTTTGCATAAAGCCAATTTTTTCCTACAACAAAGGAATAAATTTTATTTAACTATCATGGCGGTTGTTAAACATTGAGAAGGTAATCCCCCTCTCAATCCCAATTAAGCATCATCAGTAAACCCAATCAAATTAAACTAAGAGTGATAAGATCCACATGATAATCCAAGAACTAGATACTCAAAACGTCCATAACCGGGGACATAGCTAACCATGATTAGTTTGTAGACTCTGCAGAGGTTTGCGCAGTATTCCCCGCAAGACTCGATCTCCTCCGTTGGATTTCTCGCACTACATGATTTTTGAGAAGGATGACCGAGACATAGTCTTTCAGAAGCGTTAGCACCTTACGATGGGTAGACAGTACCACCTACATCCCCTACATCTGCTAGTCTACCACTATAAGAGGTCACACGACTTAAACAACTATGCTAGAGCCCATAATAGCTTGCGGCTGCACACGGAAGTTTCTAGCATGAATAATCTTATGATCCCTTTGAGCCTAGGTGGCGGTCCGTAGGAGAATCACATGGTACCCCGGGATTTCCAAAAATACAGGCAACACTGGGATCCCCAGGTGCCTCAATCCACCCAGATGTGCATTTAAGTAGCCACCTTAAGTTAACCATTAATTAACATTACTCACATCTGTCATGGATACACTCAAACCCAAACCACATCTACAAGCATAGCATAGCAAAATAAGCAAATGTAGAAGTAACTCTCAAGGGTTTGATAATAAACAAGACAATAGGTACTACCTCATCTACTTCCCAAAACCCACATATTAATCAGATCATAATCATGCAGTTGTTTGAGGATTGATATAATGCAATAAAACTGGGTAGTAAAGAGGTATGATCAAAGTATTACTTGCCTTGCTGATGATCCGTGAAACCTAGAGACTCGTAGTAGCATGCTTCGCACTCTGGATACTCTATCGCAAACAAACAAGCATACAATAAGAACTCAACTACAAGCACGGGTAAAACTAAAATAAGAGATCTAACCAAAAAGATCAACTTAAGAACTCCGGTTTGCAAAAAGAATCAAATCAAACGAAGCAACGAAACTCAAACTACGAAAGAAACAAGCTTCATTTACTAATCTGGACTTAAGTCAAATTTTATAGTAGCAAAAACTTGTTTAAGTTGGTTAAACGGAAATAGGGTTTCGAGACGAAACTCTAGGCGCTTGAATCGCCTAATTCCGATAAACGAGCGAAAAGATAAACTAAAACAAAAATCAGGGCAGAAATCGCGATCGAAAATGATCGTGAAAAATCCCTCGAAACAAAAAAACTGACGAACAGGCTAAGGAACGAACGTTCGTTGTCTGCGGCTAAACGGTGAAAGTCGTCCATTAAAACGAACGAACAAACGGGCGTTCGCTAAATAACTAAACCGAAGAAAAACCAAACCGGATCTGAAAAAAAACAGATCTAGGGTTTCAAAAAAACCAAATGGTTTTCTGAGAAAACCGACGAACGACGAGACGGCGGCGGCGGCTACCTCCGGCGACGGTCCGGTGGCAGGGAGGCGGGCTCCGGCGGCGGCGGGGTGCAACGGGGTGCGGGGCGGCGGCG
>NC_041389.1:322379690-322393390 GCF_002162155.2 Triticum dicoccoides
GGCGGCGTGCGGTGTCGGCGGCGGCGCGGATCTGGCGGCGGGGCGGTGCTAGGGTTCGGCGGCGGCGGCTGGGCTGGGGTGGCTCAGGCGTTAAAGGCCCGGCCGGGTAAATGTCCTAGGCGGACACGGCCCGGTAAGGTTGGTTCGTTTTTTTAAATAATATCGTGTAGAAAAACAAATAAAAGAAATACTAAACAGACTCCAAAAATCCTGAAATAAAATTTCCCCGTCCTCTCAAAATATAGCGGGAAAAGTGAACAATTATTTGGGCATATAATGCAATTCTGAAAAACGCGCATTTTTCCTAATTCAAATAAAAATAGGAATAAAACTCCGAACAAAATTCTTATTTGATTTTAACATTAAATCTCTAATATTTCTTTATTTTGGGAAAGTCATATTATTCACTCTATTTTATTTTTATAAAAGAAATATTGAAAGATAAAAATAATTAAAATCATACGATCCTCTCTTCAAAATTTGAGAAAACTCGAATATGAAAATAACGAAATCCCCAACTCTCTCCTTGGGTCCTTGAGTTGCGTAGAATTTCTAGGATCAAGCCAAAATGCAATAAAAATATGATATGCAATGATGATCTAATGTATAACATTCCAAATTGAAAATTTGGGATGTTACACTTGCATAAGCACACCTCCAAGTCCTCGACGGGATGTGTCGCAATACACTTGGAAATCCTTGCGTATGTCTGGGAGAATCAGCACTGGGGCTGTAACCAAACGTTTTTTCAACTCCTGAAAACTGGCCTCACAATCCTCAGTCCATTTAAAATTGGTGTCCTTCTTTAATAACTCAGTCATGGGCTTCACAATCTTGGAAAAATCCTCCATAAACCTTCGGTAATAACCTGCAAGTCCAAGAAAACTTATGATCTCTCCCACTGAGGTGGGTACCAACCATTTAGTGACAGAAGCAACCTTGGTAGGGTCTACTGCTATTCCTTCTCCAGGTATAACATGTCTGAGAAATCCAACTTCCTTCAACCAAAACTCACATTTGTTGAACTTGGCATACAACTGATGTTCCCTGAGCTTCTCGAGAACCAAACGCAAATGTTCCTTATGCTCTTCTTCGTTCTTCGAGTAGACCAATATATCATCTATGAACACCATGACGAACTTATCCAAAAACTCCATGAACACCTTGTTCATCATACACATGAAATAGGCAGGGGCGTTAGTCAAACCAAATGACATAACTGTATACTCATATAACCCATACCTCGTGGTAAAAAGCGGTCTTTAGTATATCCTGCTCTCGGATCTTCAACTAGTGATAACCTAATCGAAGATCTATCTTGGAGAAAACCTTAGCTCCCTTTAGCTGGTCAAACAAATTGATCATCGGTAGAGGGTATTTGTTATTGATCGTCACCTCATTCAGTGCATGATAATCAACAACCATCCTCAAAGATCCATCCTTCTTCTCCACTAGAAGCACTGGGGCTCCCCAAGGTGATGAACTTGGTCGAATATATCCTTTCTCTAGTAACTCCTTAATCTGCTTCTTAATTTCCTCCAGATCATTCGCGGGCATCCGATACGGTCTCTTGGATATTGGTTCGGTGCCTGGCAATAACTCAATCAAAAACTCAATGTCTCGATCTGGTGGCATGCCTGGTAACTCCTTCAGAAATACATCGGGATAATCCTTCACCACTGGTACTTCCTCCTGAACAACTCTTGATAAGGAATTCACCTGGAATTCACCTGAGTCCTCCTCGACGCATGCCTAGACACTTGATCCTCTTTCCTTCCAGGGTGGTGAGAAGAATTGATTTACTAGCGCAATCAATGTTTACCTCATATTTGGATAGCCAATCCATGCCTAGTATCATATCCAATCCTTGTGACTCCATGACAATCAGGCCGGTGGGGAAAACATGTCTACCTATGGTTACTAGCAACTAATAGCATCCCCTACTAGCCATATACTCCACCCCTGGGGAACTTACTAACATAGGTGACTTAAGGGCTACTGTTGGCAACTTATACTTATCCACAAATCCCCTTGATATGAATGAATGAGATGCACCATTATCAAAAAGAACAAGTGTTGTAAATGCATTAATCAAAAACTTACCGACAATTGCGTTGGGCTGCTCCTCAATCTCCTCCACACTGACGTGGTTTACCTGACCTTTGGTGAACGGGTTCGGCTTCTTTGCATAACTTCCATTGCCATTTCCATTCTTTGCTTCAGGATGTTCAGTGGCGTAATGTCCGGTCTTCCCGCACTTGAAACAAGTAATGTGGCTCGGATCACTCTTGGCTGGTGTTGCAGGGTTGGAACGATTCTGACTGTTGCTTCCTCCATTCCCATTGCCATTCTTAGAGCCACTGTGGTCGTGCTAACTTCCTCCATTGTGCGTATGTCCTCCATGGTTATGTCCTCCATGGTTGTGAGTATGTCCTCCCGAGTACGGGGAATAGCGGGGCTTTTGCTGAGCTCCAGAAGTGTACCTCCCATGTCCATACTTCCTCTTGCGGTTATCAATCTGTTGCTGCTTTCCTTCTATCATGAGGGCCCTTTCTACCAACTCCTGGTAGTTGTTGAAAGTTGCCACCATCAACTGCATACTCAGCTCATCATTGAGTCCCTCAAGAAACTTCTCTTGCTTCGCGACATCTGTGGCCACATCATCTGGGGCATAACGTGCTAACTTGCTGAACTCATCCACATATTGTCCCACTGTGCGACTCCCTTGACGCAAGTTATAAAAATCGCGCTTCTTCATGCTCATAGCTCCAGCTGAAACATGGGTGGTCCGAAAAGCCTGCTGAAACTGATCCCATGTAACTGTATCAATGGGGTAAGTGGTGGTGAAGTTCTCCCACCAAGATGCTGCGGGTCCATCAAGCTGGTGTGCGGTAAAGCGCACTCTCTCCGCATCTGTGCATCCTGCAGTAGTCAGCTCTCTTCCAATCTTGTGGAGCCAATCATCTGCAACAATCGGCTCGGTGCTGCTAGAGAACACCGGCGGATTCAACCTCAGAAAATGGGCTTGGTGGTCAACAGGGGGTGGTGGCGGTGGGTTGTTGTTGTTGCCTTGGTTTTGGTTATGCACTAGCTTCTGCATCAAGGCATTCTGTTGCTGGATCAACTGGGTGAGCTCCGGTGGGAACACAAATCCAGTGTCACGTCTCGGAGGCATCTGATGGGTTAGAGGGGGTGAGAAAATAGAATAGAATAACGTCTAAGAGAGATTTCACTACCCATATGCACATGAGGCAAATCAATCAATTCACTTCATTCATTAGTCAAACAAGGTTCGCACAAATGATCTAACTACGATTACAAATCGATCGGTGCTAACTACTTGGTAGTACTACTAGTAACATGGCGGTTGTATAGAAATTTTGATCGGTGGAAGACTCCATGACGTCTGCTCCAGCTTTGTCTATGTAGTCGTCATCACTGTCTTCATTTGCATCACTGTCCATGTCGGTGTCGTCCAAGATGATGTAGTCCTCCGAATGGATCTCCACTTCAGGTTCTCGCTTATTGTTCTCCATGGGTAGTCCTAGCTTCCTCTTCAAATCTTCATGCTTCTCCAGTAGTACAGCAATTTCTTCTTCATATCCATTGCGTGTTGACTTGAGTTCCTCTTTTAGCTCGATATTCTTCATCATCAGCTTCTTGGTCTTCTTCATGATGGAGCACATCTGATTCTCATATCAGCGAATGTGATCACCCATCTCCTGAATGTAAGCTACAATTGATCCATCCTTCCTGGTACGAATCAATTCCCATTCCTCGTCTCAGCGTCCACATATTTGATAGACGGTGTTTTCAAGATCCTTGTGATACACTTCACATATGCGTCCGAAAGTGATGTGGGCTGCCATGCTCTTTCCCAAACTCCAACTTGGTGCATCTAGATAGAAATCAATGGGCTCCGTTGTTGGAGCAAATGTCCTCCCAGGTACACAAACTTTGATCTTCCAGTGCTCCTCTTCCGGTAAAGTTGTAGAGAAAGTCCCAGTGAAGCTTGGTAGTCCGATGTTCAGGTACTTAGTGACTTCCTTCAAGTGTCATCCGAAAGGGGTGTCGTCATCCGGCTAAGTGAACTTGTTCTTGGGGTCCGCCATCTATAGAGTAGAAATAGAGGAGAATTAGAAATGAGCAAAGAAGAGTGATCCTGTGGCTTTTCCCAGTGGTCGCGTCCTACAGTCAGCATGTGCTCTGATATCATATTGTAGCGACCACAATCCCAGTGGACCAAAGTCTCTGTGCTTAAGTGTCAACCTTGGATTGGTAATGCTGACACACACAGTACTCGAGGAATTATAACAAAGTTCAATCACACACTTATTACATCGAGTACTCATAATGAGTATGATTATACAAATAATATGGCTGAAGGCCATCTAAACTAAATAACTGCGAAAGCTTCAAAGGTAAATGAGTCCATCAACTCCAACGGCATAGTTGAGTGCACGACAACAACCTATCGCACCTTATTCGTCGTCTGAGAAGTCTGCAACATGAGACGTTGCAGCCGTGTAGGCCAGCATATTGAATATGCTGGCAGAGTTACACTGTAAAACAATGAATGCAAGAACTATATCTACATGCAATATTTGGCTGGTGGAGGCTTTAAGTTTATAATTTTGCATAAAGCTAGTTTTTCCCTACAACAAAGGAATAAATTTATTTACTATTCCCAAGTTGTACCAATATTTGAGAAGGTTCCTCCAACTCAAATCCCAATTGAACAAGTATCATCAATACCCAATATCAATTAATTTAAGAGTGATGAGATCAACAATAATATCCAATTCTAGATACTCAAGATGTCCATAACCGGGGACACGGCTAACCATGATTAGTTTATACACTTTGCAGAGGTTGCGCACTTTTCCCCACAAGACTCAACCGCATCCATGATCGGAAGATTAAGACATGGTCTTTCTGAAGCATTAACTCTCTACTTCGGGCAGACCGGTATACCTACTTTCCCCTACATCTGCTAGTCCACCTCTTCAAGAGCTCACGCAACTTACTCAACTATGCCAGAGCTCATAATGGCTTGTGGCTGCACACGAAAGTTTCTAGGCGTGAAATATCATATGATCCCTTTGAGCCTAGGTGGCAAACCGAGGAAAAATCCCACGGGCACTCCGGGATTTCCCAATGGGCAAGCACTGGATTCTCCAGGTGCCCCAACCAATCCATCCAAATGTGTATTAAATTTGCCACCTTAATGTTATCCAAGATTAATAACTCTCACAACTTCCATGTGTATCACGATCCAATCCCCGTCTACGAGCATGGCTAAGCAATAATAGAGCATAACGTATATTCCCGGGGTGATCAAAGGTATTAAGTTCCTACCTCAAGTACTACAACCATACCACATGTTCCCAATCCTACTCGTGCAAATATTTGAGGGGTAATACTAATGCATAGTAAAAACTAGGTATATAAGAGTATGATCAAAGTGTAACTTGCCTTGCTGACGGTCGGAAACCTCTAGAGATTCATAGTAACAAGCTTCGCACTCCAGAAAATCTAGCGTGGACAAAACAGTAGCATACATAAGCAATCACTCAAACAAAACAAAGAGAAATCAAGAAAAGATCCAAATCAAACTCGAAACAAGCAAACGACTAAACTAAATAGAAAATAAAACCTAAAAGAAATGTTTTCATGTGGATTAGATCTTAACAGTAGGTACATGTGATTTGCTACGATTTGCAAAAAGAAACAACTGAAACGGAGTTACGAAACTCAAGATACAAACAAAACAAGATCGAATATTAATCTGAAATAAACTCAAATTTTAAATTTTCAAAATCATATTCAAGTTGGTTTACTGGAAAGAGGGGATCGATACGTAGATTTAGGCGTTGGTTTCATCTAGTTTGGATAAACGAGCTAAATGTTACGCTAGTTTTAAGATCAGGGGCTAAATCACGAGAAAACTATTCGCGGATAGGTCCCTGGCCAAAAATAAAACTGAAAAGAAAAATCTATCGGACGAACGTTCGTTAACAGAACCTAACGAATGAAGTCGTTCGTTAAAATAAACTAACGGGTGAACACTCGCTAACTAAACTAAAATAAAAAGAAAAATCGATCTAACCTAACTAACCGGAAAAAAAACCGAAACAGAAAACCGACGGACCGGGCATGGTTTTTACCGTTTAACCAGAGTTGACCGGTGGCGGCGGGATCTAGCGGGGCGGCGACGACTACAGCGGCTTGACGGCGAGGCGAGGCAGCGGCGGCGGTGGCTTCGCGTGGCGGCGGCGCGAGAGCAGCAGCGGCAGGCGGCACGGCAGCGGGCGGTGGCGCGGCAGCGGGCGGCGATAGCTCAAGGTGGGGAGGTGAGGGTGGCTCGGGTCGGCTTATAAACAGGAGAAGGTGGTCGGCCTCATGGGGGAGGGGGCAACGCGAGGCGGTGGCGTAGTCGGACTCCTGCCGGAGTCCAGCGGCGGCGCGGCTCCGAGCGCGGTGCGAGGCGGTGTGCGTTTGGGCCGAGGCCTGGCTCCCAGCCGGGCTGGCCAAGTTCGGCGCGCGACTTTTTTTAAATGGTTTCCGCGAAGAAAATCCTAATAAATAGAAATAAAAGTCTAAAAATTCCAGAAACAATTTTCTTCGTCCATACCTAATATTTGGGACATGATGAACATTTTTCTAGACTAAATGCAATTTTTTAAAAATGCATGTTTTTCTCTAATTCGAATAAAATAGCAAATAAAATACAAATGAAATAATAATTTGATTTCAAAATTTCTTTTCCAATATTCCTCCTCTGTTTTGAAGAAGTCATTTTATCTTCTCTCATTTATTTTTATTATTGGAAATAATTGGAAATAAATTGTTGAAAATCAAATTGATCCACTTTTTAAATTTGAAATAAATTCAAATATGATTTTTTTGTGAAACCTCCAACTCTCTCCTTGGGTCCTTGAGTTGCTTAAGATTTCGTGGATCATAACCAAATGCAAATAAAATATGATATGCATATGTATGATCTATGTATAACATCCAAATTGAAATTGGGATGTTACAGCCTCACGAGTCACAATCAATTGAGGTCTCCAATTGAAATTGGGTCACCCAATTTTGACCGGGTCAACAATTTCATAAATAGATTTCTTGTTCAATTTCAATACACTATGCTCTCTAATTTTGGAGCTCTCTCATTCGATTGAGATATACAATCTGGGTCAATTGAGGTCTACAACTGGGTCATCCAATTTTGACCGGGTCAACAATGTCGCAAAGAGCTCGCTTGTTCAATTTTTTTAATACACTATGCTCCGTAATGTTGGAGAGCTCTCTTCTTCAATTTGTTAACACATTATGCTCCCTAATTTTGCTCTCTCATTTGATTGAGGTATACAATTTTAATGCCTTTATTTTGACTCGGCCAATCCTTGGTTGTGGCAATGAAATCTCTAACTTCATTAAGCTTCCTAATATTAAAGTCCCCTCATTCAACTAAGGTCTTCAATTTAGATTGGATACACGATTGATTGGGTCGTTGACCTAAGCTTCGTAGTGGGATCTCTCGATGCATTGGTCCCTTGGTAAGTTCTGGATGGTATGGGCCTTTGTTGATAAGAAAGAAGTGTCCCTATGACACATATAACACACGCGACCAACAACATAGGTAACTTTCTCATGCATTTGTATTAACTAAAAGGCGCCCTCCAATCACATGTTCAAAAGACCCACCAAACACCACAATAAAAAAAATTAATACACTCATGGACAATTCGCTGCAGACTGATCATACCAAACACTCTCCCACTAATCATTTCACTGATTTTCACCGTTGGACCACTCTTCCCATAACCTCCAATCATAAATTGACACATCCATCTGTAACCATGATTCCTTAAAGTCTGTCCATAGGTGTAGCATCTCTAATAAAAAGAACACACCCATTGTTTCTCCCAACGCCAAACCAATTAGCACATAAATAATTTTCACAACTTTAAAAAATTACCATGTAAAAATAAAACATGTACAACCCCAAGAACATAAGCAATGCAGCAAACCACGCACTACCCTTCTAGTATATTTTATCTCCGAAGGATTATCTAGAGAGATGTCATGGTCAGGCAAATCCTCAGTTGCATCATCTGTCAGGTCATGATGATCAATAGAAGGATCAGAAAGTTTGTCGGAGGGCTTGAAGATTCTAAAAGATCATCATCAGAGGGATCGTCTACACAGAATATCTGGTCCACTTTATTTACCAAACTTTTCACAAACATCATCTTTGTCAAAGTTCTTGCCTAGGGTATCTGCTGGAAGATGGTCGATGAATGTACCAATACAAGTTACCAATTCTTTTGCTAAACTGCTGAAGTTATTTGTAAAATACTCCCTCTGTCCTATAATGCAAGACGTCTTACATTGTGGAATGGAGGGAGTACTTAAAAATGGGGCTGCATTCTTTATTGCTTGCTTGTATATCTAGGGACATTTTGTACCTAGAAGCGCAATGTTTTAGAAATTTTGAGACAGAATCCATGCAATGCGTCCACCCAACTTCTCGGCTGATGCACCTCAACACTTCTCGACATGATCATCCAAATATATTTTGACTACTCCTTACCAATGTGGAGACCGTCCTTGTTTTTTTCCTTTTTGAGAAATTGCACGCAGTCCTTGTTTCCATTTTTTAAGGATTATTGTTGCCATATAAATGATTTTTTTAGCCAAATATAATTTTTTTAGAATCTCACAAAGCTTTATTAAGTCGTCATAATGTTTACAGGGATGAAAACAAGATCACCAGGTTGTCCTAACCAAACATGGCGGCTAAATCCTAGCGTTAACGCATGCTTTGCTAGATTATGAGGCTCAACACTCGAGGTTCTAAACTCATGACTAAAATAGCAAGAATTAAAAAAGACTAGTCCTACTCTTTATCTCTTGTATGATGGTCCAAAACTTTCCCTACTCCGAGTGCAGCGATTCGGTGCCCACGCTCATCTGCACCCGGTCATAAAAAAATTCACAAAAATACTACTCCCTCCGTTCCTAAATGTAAGTCTTTTAGACATTTCAAATGGACTACAACATACGGATGTATGTAGACATATTTTAGAATGTAGATTCACTCATTTTGCTCCGTATATAGTCATTTGTTGGAATATCTAAAAAGACTTATATTTGGGAACGGAGGGAGTAGAAAAATAAAAAAAATCCAAATTTTTTTACCCATGGTAGACAGTTTATTGCGTGAGGTTCGCTCCAAATTTTAGCTCATTTGAATATCTTAGCAGCTCTCAGCAAAAAAGACAAATTGGGTCAAACATTATATGAATACTAAACTGTTTTATAGACCCCGAATTTATATTTTTTGCTGAGAGTTGCTCAGTTGTCCAATTGATTTGAAAACTGGGTCGAACCTCACGTATCAAATTTTCTATCATGAGATTCTTTTTTGGATTTTTTGGAATTTTTCTAGTATTTGTTTTAATTTTTTCATTCAACACGGGTGCAGATGACCCCGGGCTCAGAAAAGGATCTCCCCTCTACTCCCTCCTTTTATCGCCAAATATAAATGATGTTACCAAAGGAATAACGATGGCTTAGATTTTTTTTTTATTTAGAATCGATGGCTTAGAGGGCCCGCGGGAATGACCCGGCCCAAACAGGGTGTACCAACTGGGCCAGCTCTCCCATAACCCGTAAGCCCAGCCCACCCAGTTACCCCTTTCCCGATCCTTGCTTGTTCTTCCTCGCCGGCCCGCCGCCATCCCCCCTCCCCGCGACGGCCAGGTGGGCGGCAGCGTCTTTCTCCCCAGTCCCCACTCTTCTCCAACGCGAAGGGAGTTACCAGTCTGCCGCCGCTCCTCTCACCCCACCCCGACGTGAGCTTGCCCCCTCGCTGGCCTACTCCATCCGTCCATCTGCGCTCGTGCCGTCCCTCGATCCGGCGTATAGACTTCTGAAGCGAACCCACGCTGCCGCCGCCTTGTGAGTATCTCCTCTCCTGGCGCTCTAAATTTGGGTGAATCCGTGCATGATATTAGGCGCGCATCTGATTTGTTCGATGAAATGCCGCGTCGGCACGTATGCCTCGGGTTGACTCGTGTGTTGTGTTGCTGGCTTACTGCAGCATTGGAGCATTGCAAGCGACGGTATCGAGATCTGGATCCTGAACTGCCTGGGAAATGAGTGCGGGTGAGGACCTGTCTTTGTGATTGATCTCCTATGCTCCTGTTGGTTCATGTTTACTTTTGTTAGCTTCAGGCATCTGACAGTGACCAAGAGCTTTGGCTCCCATTTGTGTGTTACATGATACTAATATACGAAACTTTTGACTAACCCGTCTGAGTTTTAACAGGTGGAGCGTTTGGTGGAAACAGGGGAGTGAGGCCTGTACCTCCTGAAAAGGGTGTATTCCCTCTCGATCACCTGCACGAGTGTGACCTGGTAAGTTTAATCGTTTTGTTTTTTCATAGGGTGTAATGTTAGTGAGTGTTATATGAGAGCTGCCTGTTCAAACAGGAGAAGAAGGACTATCTTGCCTGCCTGAAATCAACAGGGGCTCAGTCTGAAAAATGTCGGATGTTCTCGAAGAAATACTTGGAATGTAGGATGGAGAGGTTAGCATGCTTACTCCCCGTGTAATAATTTCAGAAGTGAACTACTTGTATTGTAAGTAGTATTGTTGTTAGCTCAACCTCTTTTTTGGCACATCCATGACTTGAAGAATTTATGTGTAATGATTTAGGGTGTGCTTGCTTCCTAAGCAAACTTAATATTGAATTTCAGAAGTGAACTACTTGTATTATAGTATTGTTGTTAGCTCAACCTCTTTTTTGGCACATCCATGACTTGAATAATTTATGTTTAGGGTGTGTTTGGTTCCTAAGCAAACTTAATATTGGCCTCGCTGGGCAAGGATAGGTGTTTGGCATCAAAACAGAAAACAAAGTGAACCAACATGCATGGGTTATACTACCTCCGTTCCGAAATATAAGTCTTTCTAGAGATTCTAATGCGGACTACATACAGAACAAAATGAGTGAATCTACACTCTAAAATATGTCTATATACATCTGTATGTACTATGTAATCCTTATTGAAATCTCTAAAAGACTTATATTTTAAAACGGAGGGAGTATATATAATCTTGCTACAGTAGAAAAACAGTTTGTTGCTGCAGCATGAACCACTAGTTTTGGTAGTTGAGGGAAGAAACAGTTTGTTGCTGCATTAGCCTACAGCAAACCAAGCCTGACATCCTTCCATGTTGTGTTATTTGCCTCCTCTGGTGGTATGTCTATTTGATGGTTGCAGGAAGCAACCCATGTTGCCAACCAGGCAACCACAAATATGTAACTACTAGCTTTAGCCTTTTAGGAGATGTTTAGTGCTTGCCATAGTTGAGTTTAAGATAGTATTTCTCATGATTGTTGTAGTAATAGTTAAAGTTCTGCCACTTGCAGTCGTATGAGTTCTTACCAGCTTTGATGTCTGAAATCCACTATTCGAGCTCATAAACAAGATGCACTTATTATTATTATTATTATTATTTCTTGGTTTGTTGCTGGTCTGTCCTGTAGGATTCTAAATCATGTTGTTCTTGCACAATCCAGAAACCTGATGGCGAAGCAAGATATGTCAGAGCTTGGGTTCAGTGACGCAGACGTTGTGGTCACACCTTCAGAGGAGAACCACAAACTGCAGAGTCCAGCAAGTGATTCGAAAGAGAGGAAATAACTGGTAAATTTGCAAGTTCCTTATCCGTGAGAAAAAAGGAAATATAAAAAAGAGAATAACAAGGAAAACTGACACTGAGATAACATGTGTTTGTGTAATTCGACAAGCTCTATGTGTGGGATATATTATGGATGCGGAGGTCTGTCTCGTGTTATTTTGCTAGTTGTCGGATAAACTAAGCGATGGACCCATGCACCTTTTTGGATTGTACTCCTTCTGTTCATAATGTAATGTTTGACTTCTCAAAAAAAACTTTGTGAAACGGAGGTAGTATTGCAGATTTTTTTTTCTGTTCTTTGATCGAACGGAATGGCACTTGTAAAATGACTAGCAAATATGCCCGTGCGTTGCAACGGGAGAAAAACAATCAGATTATATAGATATAATAGAGATAAAAAAATCTGAATCAAATGCCGGGATGAGATAAGGATTTTCAATATGTCATTTCACAAACTATGTCCGAGTGATGTTATGATGAGAAGGGACTTTTAAAAAGTCATTTCAAAAACTGAAAATGTGATGGTCTCATCACGACTTAATTTCCTAAGGTGCCACAACGAAATGTTTTTTTGGTTGAGCAAACTACATTGTTGGACCGCTGTCTTAGTTAGACTGATGCATGATGTGTCTCACATTGACCTAGCGTAGCGATGTTTTCCAGAACCAGTAGAACTTTGGTACGAGAATAGTTGTGTACGGAGGCAAAACAGACATTTAGTCATTTCCATATAGTTTACAAAAACTAACCCATAGCAAGATGTGTCAACTTTTTTGGGCTCGGGACATTGTTTTCAAATTCCCGAATATGTGTTGAATACACGATTATATTTTTAGAAATCATGAACATTTTTTATTTCATTGTTTTTTAAATCGTGATTTTTTTTATAATATGCAAACAATTTTTTTAATCACGAACATTTTATGATCCCCTAATAAAACCTCTGCCTAAGCGATGGTTTGTTTTGTTCGTTACTCAAGAATCAGTTTTAATTTTTGTGAACATTTTCTAAAATTTCATGGACATTGTATTCAAAATTCCCAAATATGTTTTGAATACACGATCATATTTTATAAATCATGAATTTTTATTTTATTGTTTTTTAAATCATGATTTTTTTAAATATGCGAACAGTTTTTTTTTAAATCACGAACTTTTTAACATTTTCTAAAATTTCATGGACATTGTATTCAAAATTCCCAAATATGTTTTGAATACACGATCATATTTTATAAATCATGAATTTTTATTTTATTGTTTTTTAAATCATGATTTTTTTAAATATGCGAACAGTTTTTTTTTAAATCACGAACTTTTTATGATTTCTCAAATGTTTTTTGAATTCACAAACATTTTATGATGTATCTATATATTTTCTCAGTACTCACAACTTTTTTGAAATTTGTTTTTTTGGAAATCCCAGAGTAATTTAAAGAAAGAAAAACAGAAAAAAAATGATAAAGGAAAAAAGCAAAAGAAAAACAGGGGCGTCACTACGGGCCGGCCCATTACGGCCTGCTATATATGTTGCAGAAAAGGGGAGAAAAAAGGTATACGACCAGGGATCGAACCCTCGTCTCCCGTAGGGACGGCTTTGGCCTTAGCCACTGCGCTGGCTTCCTGAGAGTGTTGTACCATTGTATTGACTGTCCTATAAGAACTATTTACTTACCGGTAGAATGGTGGGTAAATAGGGACAACTTCAGAGGCAATTTATATGACGGACGACCAGAAACCCAATTCTCTTTATTATTATTAGGTAATAGGTAAAGAAAGATATTGTTCCCTTTTACGCCCCAATCTCTTTGAAACTGGAACATCTACTTCAACTTTTTTTTAACACCTGGACACACACGTAGCGTAGGCAACGGCCTTCTCTCCCGAAGGTCGTGCCCTCACTCGCTTCCGCCTGTTGCTTTGCGTCCTCCCTTCTCAGAGCATCTTCAGCCGTGCCCCCCCCCCCCGCCCTTCCCCAAGGAGG
>NC_041389.1:322393541-322397755 GCF_002162155.2 Triticum dicoccoides
GTCGCCTGGGTGCTGAGCCGGCGCTAAAATCGGCTTTGGGGGCGATTGGGTACCCAGCCGTTGCCCCCAGGCGCCGATATAGGCCCATTTTTTGCGCAAATGTGCCTGCTTTTTGGCCCATTTTCGGCGAAAAATCGGCCCGATATCGGCGCAAATCGGCCTATATTCGCTGTGGTTCGGCGTGAATTCAATATAAGTAATTTTTTTATCACATAGTTCATCATAGAAAATCAATAGAAATCGAGTAGTTCAACAAATAGTTCAATACAAATTATATAGTTCAACAAATAAAAACTTATATTTCATCACACGTCGAGCTAGGCGTTGCCTTTGAGCCTCCATAGGTGCTCCAACAGATCCTGCTGCAGTTGTTGATGCACCTGTGGGTTTCGGATCTCCTGACGCATATTGAGGAAGGCAGTCTAGGTTTCTGGTAGCTAATGATCAACTTGTGCAAGAGGACCCTGCCTATAATATGGTTCAGTGTCAAACACTGGCTCTTCCTGCTCGCTCTCAATGATCAGGTTGTGCAAGATGACACAACAAGTCATGATCTCCCACATTTGATCCTTCGACCAGGTCTGAGCAGGGTACCGGACAACAGCAAATCGAGATAGGAGCACACCAAATGCTAGCTCGACATCCTTCCTGCAAGCCTCCTGAACCTTCACAAAGTGGGACTTCTTGCCTCCTGGCACAGGGTTTGAGATAGTCTTCACAAATGTAGACCATCTCAGATAGATGCCATCAGCTACGTAGTACCCCTTGTTTTAGTGCCGCCCATTGACCTCGAAGTTCACCGGAGGAGAATGACCTTCAACAAGTTTGGCAAAGACAGGGGAGCACTGCATCATGTTGATGTCATTCTGAGTTCCTGGCATACCAAAGAAGGAGTGCCAAATCTAGAGGTCCTGTTTGGCCATTGCCTCAAGTACCACACTGCAAACGCCTTTAGCGCCTTTGTACATCCCCTGCCAAGCATGGGCGGTTCTTCCATTTCCAATGCATGCAGTCGATGCTTCCAAGCATCCCAGGAAATCCTCTTGCTGCATTCTGTGCTAGGATCCGAGTAGTGTCTTCAGCATTGGGTGATCGCAAGTATTGCGGTCCAAACACTGCCACAACTGCCCTGCAGAACTTGTAGAAACACTCGATTGTCGTGGACTCGGCCACGCGCCCATAGTCATCGAGTGAATCACCGGGAGCTCCATATGCAAGCATCCTCATAGCTGTCGTGCACTTCTGGATTGAGGTGAATCCAAGTTTGCCGGTGCAATCCTTCCTCCACTTGAAGTAGCTGTCGAACTCTAGGATGGAATTCACAATCCTGAGGAAAAGCTTTCGGCTCATCCGATAACGGCGCCGAAATACTCTTTCACCATGCGGTGGAGCATCGGCGAAGTAGTCGAAGTAGAGCATGCAATAGCCTTCCAGACGATGCCGGTTCTTTGCTTTCAGCCGCCCCTAGCGCTGAGCCACCTCGCCGCGGATTTTCATTGCTCGCGAGCAGGCCGGCGAGGGCGGCGAGGACCATTAGATGTTCCTCGTCCTGGACGTCGGCATCGGCTTCCTGCTGCAGCAGTGCCGCGAGCGCCTCCTTGTCATCCGAGTCCATCGCCGAGTAGACAAAACGCCGAACACCTGGCTGACATGGTGGGTGCACACCCGCTGATATATCGCCCTGCGCGGCCGGAGTGCCGGAAAACTCGCTCGGGCAATGGTGGGGAGGCTGCCGAGGCAAAACCTTCTCTCTTTTCCGGCAGGGAATGGCCTATCTAGCGGTGCTAGGCGGTGGGCGGCGCCAGGATCCGCAGGGTGGTGGGCGAGCACGCGGGGGGTGGGGGCGAATCTGGATGATTGCCCTGACCTTTCGCCTGACAGTGTTGGCCCAAGCGTGTTTTCCCTTCCGCTGGAGCCCCCGAGCGCCCCTTAGTGCGCTGGGTTCGGTCTGCGATTGCCGGGCCCAAAAACGGGCCGAGCTGGTGGATTTCGGTGTCTTGGGGGCGCAACTCGGGGGGGTTTTCGGCGCCGGCGCGTAAAAATGTGCCCTAGGGGGCCTGTTGGGGGCACGGCTGGAGATGCTCTCAGAAGATTGATGTCACTTTCTACTACACATGGCCGCTGGTCGCTGGCTGCTGCAGCCTCCTCCCTATACAACCATTGCTGAATCCTTTGACGTCAGCGACTTCGTCCCATACATAGTCGTTGCTGCCTTGATGTGGGACGCTCTACATTGATCGTCACGTAAGCCAATCCTGTTAAAGTACTTCAGTTCTTTGACGGTGGACGTCGCCAAAGTTGATTGGCTCGCTTTATTAGGATTATTCCCCTAGTGATGCCTAGGGTTCTTCGTCCTCTTGTCGGGTCGCCTTGACGTTGAGTTTTTGTTTACTCTGGTCTTGATCGTGAGTTTCTTCCTACTCATCCTCTCCTACTGCAACGTGGGGTGCCTCAAGTCTTGGTTAACAGAGGTTAGAGAGAGTTTTCTATGGGATAACAATTGGCAAATCATTGCAGGAGCAATGGAAATCATTGGGTGGAATTGCCGCGGGATGAATTCAGCTTGGGCAGTTCGTGCATTTTTTTGGATGTCCAGAAGCAAATAAAGCCAGATGTGTGTTTTCTGTCTGAGACACATCTGCCAAAAGGTAAGGCAGAAAAAAATCTGAATAGAAAGAGTTTTTAACATTTTATTTTTAATGAAAGTGATGGGAGGAGTGAGGGTCTTGTGATGTTGTGGAGCGATGAGGTGAAGATGGAAGAACTAAGTACAACTAATCAACACATTGGCGTTGTGGTGGAGGGGGTGACAAGTGGAGACTCACTGGTGAATGGGGAGCCTAGTTGGGAGTTGAAGGATATAACCTGGCCTGATCTACGTGATTTGCATGCCTTTCTTAAGGTACTGTGGCTGGTCTTAGGAGACATCAATGAGATTTTTGCTGAATTCCGAGGAGTGAGGTCACCCCCGACCGTTGCTTCATTTTTTGCAATAAAAATGGGGTGGGGGAAACCCTTTTGTTCAAAAAAACCCGACAAATGAGATTCATGCAACCCTTTCAAGATTGCGAAGATCATTGTGGGATCATGGACATGGAGTATATATAGGAGAAAAAATTACGTGTCAGCGGGGGAAACCAGAGAAAGGTTGGATAGATTAGTGAGCACAGTTGGGTGGAGAAATATGTTTCAGTTTGCGGGACTGATACATGAGAGCATGACAAAATCAGACCATAGACCCAGAGTAGTTGCACTGATTATTTCAAGGTGGAAACTGGCAATAGGAAAAGCTCAACTAAGAGATTCAAGGCACGTTGGCTGAGAACCTTCTTTTGAAGAGGTAGTGAAAGGAGCGTGGGAGAAGGCCATAAGCAGGGAAGACCGTTGATAGATATAGTTCATTTGGCATTGTATGGTGGGGGAGGATTTAGGGCATGCAAGTATGGGGGCACACACTTTGTGAACCATTGATGTGCGCTAAGATTCACACATATGTTTGTGTATATTGTCTTTTTATGTTGTATAACATTTCGTATATGTCTGTAATGTTATGTGTATCTATTCGTGTATCAATTTGAGGCAACAATGCTGCCACTGTCCGTTGCAGAAAACTCAAAAACCTTCGATATGATCTTAAACAATGGATCAAGGGAATTTCAGAACTCTCTGTGGCAATACTGAATTCTAACAAAACCCTTGCTGCGACTGATGAATTGGAAAACAAAAGAGCTCTTACACTTCCAGAGATAAACTTCAGGAAAATTCTTAAGAGACACATCCTCAGACTATTATCATATCAGAGAGCTTACTGGAAGAAAAGATGTATGATCCATTGGGTGAAATTTGCTGAAGAATGCCCTAAGTTCTTCCAAGCCTTGGCATCAGAAAGATACTGCAGAAACAACATTCCCACTCTTTCATTATCAGATGGCACTGAAATTGAAGACCATGCTGGAAAAGCGGCTACTATATACGAATCATCCAAAGAAAGGTTAGGCACCTCTGGCAATTTTCAAATGAAATATGATCTACCCCAAATCATCAAGAAAATTACAGACTTGGACCAACTCACTATCCCCTTTACTAAGGAGGAAATCGATAGTGTTATTCGTGAGATGCCACCGGAAAGGGCACCGAGATCAGATGGTTTCACTCGCATTTTCCTAAAAAGTTGCTGGCATATTATAAAGGATTTTTATAAGCTATATAATCAA
>NC_041389.1:322397905-322417931 GCF_002162155.2 Triticum dicoccoides
GGGGGGGTTAAACCTAGAAATCATAAATGAGGGCTTCATCACACTGATACCTAAAATTTCATCCCCGACAATAGTAAACGACTTTCGGCCCATCACATTGCTAAATTGTTGCCTCAAAGTGATTACCAAACTTCTGGCCAACCGCTTAAAAAAATTGATTTTGAAGATAATCCATCGCAACCAATATGGATTTATTAAAGGGTGATCCATCCAAGATTGCCTTGCGTGGGCCTTTGAGTATATTTTCCAATGCCAAGCCTCCAAGAAACCAATTATACTACTCAAGCTGGACTTCGCCAAGGCACTCGGCACTATTGAATATGAGGCCATGATAGAAATTCTGAAACACATGGGATTCAATGACAAATGGCTTGGTTGGATCAGAAGCATATTTACTTTGGGGAAATCTTCGGTTCTTCTCAACAGGGTACCTGGCATACAGTTCTTGTGCAAATGTGGCATACGGCAAGGGGACCCACTCTCGCCCTGAATATTTGTTCTTGCAGTCGATCCCCTTCAGGCAGCAGTTAACAAAGCCTTTACACAAGGGAAAATCAGTCTACCATTCCTAGACAAAACCAGCATGACTATCCGGTGATCCAATATGTGGATGATACCATATTAATTATGCCTGCATGCCCCAATCAGGCCACCCTGATCAAAGACATCATCATCGACTATGCTTCATCGATTGGGCTGAAAATCAATTTTCATAAATCAACTATGATTCCGATCTACTACGAGGCCAGCCTTAGTGAACATCTAGCCAATATATTTAGATGCTCGATTGGAACTATGCCGTTCACATACCCGGGCCTTCCATTGGGGACTATGAAACCTTCGATTCAAGACCTCACGCCACTCATTTGCAAAGTAGAAAGGAAGATAACAGCCACACTGTCTTTGATGTCTTATGGAGCCAAACTTTCCTTGGTTAACTCCATCATCACATCCTTGATGATCTTTGCTCTTTGCACCATCCGAATTCCCCCTAAAATTTTAGATCATTTGGACAAACTTCGACGAAAATGCCTATGGAAGAGAAAGACTGGCAAGTGGACAAATGCAGCTCTTTGGGTGCCTGGTACATGATCTACAAACCTAAAGCTAGTGGTGGGATGGGAATCATTAATCTCAGTGTGCAAAGTGATGCCCTAATCCGCTCAAATACTTGCACAAGTTCTACAATAAACACGATCTCCCATGGGTTGAACTCATTTGGTCCTCGTACTACACCAACAAAATCCCGCATGCCTCTGACCTGTGCGGATCCTTCTGGTGGCGTGATATCTTGAAACTAACGTTGATCTACCATGGCATCACCACAATCAAAGTCAATAAAGGGGATATGGTCCTTATGTGGAAAGATCTCTGGCTAGATGAACTACTCATGGATTCTCACCCCCGAGCACTCTCATGTGCCCTACATGAAGATGCTTTTATGGAAGATTTCTTGAAGACCACGTCTCTGGAGGAGGCGTTTAAACTACCCCTCTCCACGCAAGCCCATGCAGAGGTGATAAACATGCAACAACTAGTTGCCAATGTGGGGCAGGGTGATCCGCATAACTCAAACGATGAATGGACATGCATGTGGGGAGCAAAGGATTATTCGGCCAGAAGATATTACAAGTTCTACTTCCGAGATGTATCAGCACACAAAACATATCATTGGCTCTAGAAATCTAAGGTTACAATGAAGATTAATTTTTTGGATGGCTTCTACTGGAAGATACACTCAATACTAGAAACATGCTCAAGCGAAGGCATTATAATATTGGCAACAACTTCAACTCTATATTGTGTGATCTGCCCATCGAAGAAGATATCTCCCACATGATCTTCCAATGTAACTTTAGTAAGCTCTCTTGGACAAAGCTGGGGATACACTGGACCGCACAAGACTCTCACCTCACAACATTGCGAATGCAAAGCATGCATGGGCCAGACCATTGTTTATGACAATTTTTCTGCAAGCTTCTTGGAGCATATGGAAAGCAATAAATAACAAACATTTTAGAGGTATCTCTCCATCCTACCAATCTTGGAGCACCAGACTCAAAGGGGACCCGATATTATTGCAACACAGAGTCAAAGAGAAAAATAAGGATTTCCTCCTTGCTCTATTAGACAACAATCCCTGCCCGGTGATTTTTTCTTTTTTTCCCTTTCAAAAACTTGTGTAACCTCTTATATAAACCCCTTACCTTACCTCCACCCTACAAACAGGGGTGGTTTGTATTTATGACTTGTACAATGTGATTTTGGGTGAGCAAGATATTTAATAGTGGGGGCCTCCCCCATTGTCTCAGGTTTCAAAAAAAAAACTGTTGCCGTGGGGTATATATGGTAAGTGTATCTACACATATACAAGTCCCAAGGAAAACATTCCATTCGCAGTACAGGTAGTTAGCTCTTCTTCCGATGTTCTTATTCATTGTTATCTCTCACTTTCTAGTTCACATCTTATAATAGATACAGATTATCAGCAATGCAAGTGGACTTTTATCAAAAGGTTGGTTGAAATTGATACAAATTATCAACATATTTCTTCTTCATAAATATGAAGTAGAAGTTATACCACTAGTCATTAAGCCTTCTTCTCTTGTTCTTCTTAGTACTTGTTTCTTCTAATCTTCCTTTTTCACAAAACATCCATGGTAAGCCTACTTTAAATTGGGCCTTGCATATTGATCCCTAGAGAACACATGCAACACGTTTAGGTAGGATAAGGGACATATTTCTTTGAGAAGCTTGATCTCTTACCTAAACAATAGAGACCATCTTCTTCCCTACGGATTGAAGGTCTTCAAAGATATGAACGTCAGAAATTTCGTTGTTAATGTTTGTTCCTTTAAATTTTTTAATCCTGGAACAGTTTTTGTGTTCGAGATTTGGATTAGGATGAATTGGATCTTAGACTACAACTACAGTAACTGGCACTACACGTATAAAGTTAGAGTCACTGAAACTTTTTATTTAGATGGTTTATGGACATGTTATAGGTAATGAAACTTAAGATGAACCTAATATTTATTTTTTGGTATTTATTTCTATAACTGCATACTTAGGCGTGTTCATATAATTCTCATAAATGAATGTTTGGAGTAGATTGAATTAGAATATAAGATTGAATTAGAATATAATAGTAATTTAATATCATTAATCATGTTTATATCTTTAAATTTCTGTTGTTCTTCTAAACAATAATATTATTTCACATATTGTTTGAGATATTAACATTGTGAAAAATCCAAGTTTATGAACATTGTGAACCAAGTCAATTGTTGGACATTTATTCATGTACAGAACATCAATTTAGGTATGAATTAAATATTAAAGGTGATGAGGACATGACTACCTTGGATATGACCAAAAATATTGCATACATGTATATTTGTGAGGTGATTTCTAATGCAAACTATGCAATAATTTATTTATGTCATCCAGGACAAAAATACTTCACAAACTTTTGTGCCATGTCTAATTGCAGGTGTGTGGGACATTTGTACAATCCACATATGAAGATAAGGGAGAAAGAGATGTTTACTTGCTGTTCACAAAGTTCTCTCACGTCACTTTTGGCCCAAGAGAAGATAGAGTCCAAGTCTCTCACGTTCTGGACTCAGATTCGGACTGCACAGACATACCTGACTCAAAATGTCAATAACTTTTTCATCCGGACTCTGAATTGGGTGATTCTTTTTTTGTTTGAAAATAGATTTTGTACTCTTTCCAACACAATTGGATTCACCTTCAAATTCGTCCGGAGCGTTGAGTTATGGTCGAAACTATCTGATGCTGCAGCAGAATCCGAGTCAAACTACAAGTCCAAAGGTGTTACGTCACCTCCAATTGGGCCCATTGGCCTTGTACGACCTAGGGTTAGTTTTAGGCTTCCTTGGGACATCCTCCCACCTCCTTGGCTGCCACCAATTGCTCATATATAAGTAGATCCATCTAGTAGCTTTTTTCTTGGGATTTGTTTAGTTAAAAGTTAGCCAACGCAACTTTGTGTACTTCGTTTGTGTCCAACGACCAAACCAAGACCACTTTCGGATCCCCACCATTATCAATACTTCATCCATATTTGCAATATTCAGATTGTTGTATCATATTCTTGCTTCTTCTTCGATTGCTTGCAGGAATAGACCTTCGTGGTCAGATTGATCATGCTCCGGCGTGGTCAATAACCTCTCGGGGTTGGTTTAGCGATTGCTAAGGCGCAACGTCGTGCACGTTTGTAGTCGGATCGTCAAAGTCATCTCCACCAAATCGATAATTATCAAAAGACCGGGACACCCTCGCCTCTATCAAAAGAGTTGTATTCAAAAACTTAAATTGTAAATAAGAATACTACTATAGTGAGAGTTGATCTCTAAATTTACTAGTAGCTGAAAGTTATGAAAGTACGATGATTGTGTTTAGAAGAATGTTGAGCAATCATTATCTAGAACTATTTGGCATGTTAATGAACTAGAATAAATATGAACCCTAAACGTGAATGCAAATTCTGCAACATAACAGTAAAGACGGAATAATAGTTTCGTGTACATTCTAATCTGAATATTCTACCCACTAAGGACTAAGGAATATTGTTGATATTCAATATCTCCATGATGTAAACGCTAAACCTAAAACTTAGCCTCTAAACTTAAGCCAAAAAGCACATATTAGATAAATGAACCCTAAATCCTATACACGTCAAACCATGAAAATAAACCACGAGCCCTAAACCCTAAACCCTAAACCCTAAGCCCTAAATCGTAAACCATAAACCTTAAACCATAAAGCTAAGCCCTAAAGCCCAAACCCCAAAATGCTTGCTTTGTAAATACAAACAATAGGTGCCTGGTAACAAAGTTATAAACAAAAAATAACAACAAAATGAATTGTTATTTTAGGAGTATAAATTTGAGCATGTAATAAATATATGTTGGTCACAATAAAGTATATGTACTATCAAATTTCATGTAATTGTATTTCGAAATGATATGAGTATAAAAAGATAGATTGGAAGATGTCCATATAAAAACTCATTAGAAAAGTGATTTGATATTTATTTCAAAAGTGTATGCTACAACATGACAAAAATTAATTTGTTTATGAAAACATTTTAATAACTAAATTAGTATAGTATGTGATCTAGAAACAACGGTTGATTTGAATTAAAATATAACTTCTCTTGTGAGATATGCAGTATGAAAAATTGAATTCAAGAGTTCATGTTATAAGAGAGCAATATACAGTTACTTAAAGAAAAGAGTACAAATTAGATTTAGCGCTGCAAATAGAAAACATTTTCGAATTGAATAGTGATAATAACGATGAGAAGCAATTTATTTGTTATTTTGGACTTGGTCAAACTGTATGTCACTGCAAGAAAATAAACAATACGTGTAATATCGATGGTGTATTTACACGTACCAAGAGATAAAGGAGCAATTAAATTTTGATTGTATTTTTAAAAGTAAGTTTTATTTTTAGGAGCAACAAAAGGATTCGATATCAATGTTGGTTTTACATGTGTGCAGAATTGAAAGTGCTAGTATCGACTAGAGGGGGGGTGAATAGGCGATTTTTATGAAAGTCTTCAAAACTTGGAAGTTTCGAAGACAAACAATAGAAATGACCTAGTTGATATGCAGCGGAAGATAAACTACCATAAGCAAACCATAGTCAAGTATGCAATGATGTGAAAGTACATGGCTAATAGCAGCCAAGTAGTAAGGATCAGGATGGAAGATAGTATGAAGCCAATCAACAGTAGTAGTCAAGCAATGAAGTCAAACAGATACACAGATAGGCAATGACTTCACTAAGACAAAGTCAAAGTAAAGGGAGGAAGAGGATAGAACCAGTCACTTGTTGAAGACACATGATTTGTTGGACCAGTTCCAGTTGCTGTGACAACTGTACGTCTGGTTGGAGCGGCTGAGTATTTAAACTCGAGAACACACAGTCCCGGACACCCAGTCGCTGAGCACGCAGCTCAGGACACCAAGTCCTCACCGTATTCTCCTTGAGCTAAGGACACACAGTCCTCGCCCAATCACTCTGGTAAGTGTTCAAGGTAGACTTCCGAACCTTCATAGACTTCGTTCACCGGCAATCCACAATGACTCTTGGATGCTTAGAACGCGACGCCTAACCGGCTGGAGGATTCACAGTCCTCAAGTGTAATAAGTCTTCAGGTCACACGGACAGAAAGACTTCAGTGATGCCTAACACTCTTTGGCTCTGGGTGTTTAGGCTCGGTCCTCGCAAGGATTTCTCTCTCTCAAAGGCTTCGAGGTGGGTTGCTCTCAAATGACAAAAGCCGTGCACTAACTCTGAGCAGCCACCAATTTATGGTGTAGGGGGTGGGCTATTTATAGCCACTGGGCAACCCGACCTGATATGTCCGAAATGACCCTAGGTCACTAAGGAACTGACACATGTTCCAACGGTCAGATTTCAAACACACACGGCAACTTTACTTGGGCTACAAGCAAAGCTGACTTATCCAGCTCAGGATAAGATTTGCTCTCATTGTCTTCGCTCGAAGACATAGGATTTGGGTTGAGCATCACTTCAATCATTCTGACTTAGTTCACTTGGACCCCACTTAACAGTACGGTGGTTCCTATGACTCAACAAAGAAGAAAAGGAAACAACGAAACAACACAGTCTTCGCGCTCCATAGTCTTCACTCAATGTCTTCTCATGTCATAGTCTTCAATATGAATATCTTCACATACCACCATTGTCTTCAATGTCTTCATACATTTTTAGGGGCCATCTCCGGTAGGTAAACCGAATCAATGAGGGACACTACCTGCGTTATCCTGCAATTCTCACAAACGCATTAGTCCCTCAACCAACTTTGTCGTCAATACTCCAAAACCAACTAGGGGTGGCACTACATGCACTTACAATCTCCCCCTTTTTGGTGATTGATGACAAACTGGTTGAAGTTTTCAACGGGGATAAAGTATGTGAAATTGTAAAGGATAGGGTATTGTCTTCATAAGTAGCAAGGGCTCCCCCTGAAGATGTGCATATAAGTAATTTGCTTTTGGAATGCAAATGCACATGGTAGGTTGTACTTGTGGAGATCCACTTCAACTTATGAAGATACTTCATCATGCATGAGATGATATAGCAAATAGAATGACATGCATAATGAAAAATGGACGTCTGCAGAATGATCTAAGTGCGGAAGTTATCATCGCACATGCGGAATTTATCATCGCATCACATTAAAGCAAATAAGTAGCAGACGACCATCGAGTTTAAGTGTTACAACTCAAAGAACCAAATGTTTCAAAAGCGAGAGTTGTAAACACGAGGCAAAATATAAAGCAACCGCCATATGAACCCTCTTGAAGACTATCAAACTCATATGCTTCTCCCCCTTTTGTTAGTAAGGACCAAAAAGGTTTGAAGACATAGAGCATCTACTCGTCCTTATGAGTAGGTGAAGCAGAAGGGTTGTCATTGTTGCTTGGCGGTGCAGACGTACTTGGTGCAGTGCCGATGCGTGCAGAAGTAGGAGGCGGTAAAGTAGCATCATCTTCATCATCGATCACTCTTGCATTCACAGTACCGCGGAGGAAGAATAGTCAGAGTCTTCAAGAGATGGAGTTTGACGTAGGACAGCAGTCCGTGGAGGAGTGGAGTCAAACTTGAATCTTTCAGTGAAGCCATCGTCTTGAAGATCTGCTTCAGCACTAAGCAGCGTCAAACTCTTCCATGATCACCGGCAAGTCTCATGAGCAACAAATGCATTCTTGGTGGCAAGATTTCGAATACGATTGACGTCCACCAAGAGGCTTTCCATCTGTCTCTTGAGCCAATAGTGATGCTTATCTTGTTTCTGATGAAGTGCCACAAGAAGTTCTCGGTCATTTAGAACACGAGAGCGCTTCTTAGGCCTTTGGGCAATGGTGCTTTCAGTGGCTTCAGTTTGCGCATGATGAGGTAGATGAGTATTTCCAGCCATTGGATAGATACGTGATACTGCTTGAATGCCTTCCATGGACTGAGTGAAGCTTTGGTGATCAGCATTTTGAAGACAAAGAGGCTCCTTGGCAGGCTCAGGGTATATAGCTTCAACTGACATATCAACCTCTGGTAGAAAGATCAGATGATTGCGAGCAGAGGGCTGATAGTTGACAGAAGAGTGTCGCTTGATGAGGCGCATGACCCATGGAGCATAAAACTTCAGACCAAAAAGGTCAGATCCAGAAGCAGCAAGTTGCCTGATGAAGAATTCTTGGGAATTGAAGCTGATGCCATTGAGGATGTAAAAGACCAAAGTCTTCATGGCTCCTTCAAGTTTTGCAGCTAATGAATGTCCTTTGATAGGCCATAGAGTTCACCTGATGATGTGATATATGGTGCGAGGCAGATACTCAAGGTCATCAACAGAGAACTCCGTTGGATATTCAGCGTCAGATGGCAAGGGCTTCATCATGCTCAACATCTGGCTCATATTGGGTTCAGGCTTATGGAAGATGCTATCCAGTGCATTGCGGTGTAGTTGACAGCCAGGTTCATAGAGCTCTCCAGCAGTGGATAGGCCTGTAAGATCGATGACATCAAGAGCTTTGGCTTCATGACGAACATTTCCGGTCATCCACTCAAGAACCCAGGTCTTGATATCTCTGTCGTAGCCGCGAATGTGGAGGGTAGCATAGAATTGAAGCAAAAGTTCTTCATTCCAATGTTCTTTGTCAGTCACAAAGCTGAGCAGACCGACATCACGAAAACAGTCAAGTGCTTCTTCTAAGCACGGCAGTCCAGCAATGGCTTCGGTGTCGAGGCGCATATGAGGGAAAATGTGCCCTTGATCATACAGAACGCAGGAGTAATAGCTTCGCTGTTGATAGCTCCAGAAACGATCTGATGATATCCTTGGCTTTGAGTAGGGGTTCTTGGTGCTGTCAAAGAAGGTATTGTGGCTTTTGAAGCCCGTTGCATTGAAGGACCCTGTAGAATTAGCAGTGCCTGGGAACCTTGGCAGTCTTGGCTTTGGTTTCTGGACCTGAGGCCTATGCTCAACATGATAATCAAATTGAGGTCCAGAGGCAATAGGCGGAGGTACCAGAATGGGCCATCGGACAGTGGTTAGCTGCCCATGATTGTATGCTTGCTCAATTGTATAGGGCCTTGGTGGTGGAACAGGAGCAGTGGCAGCAGCTGAGGCTTCAGGCTGCACAACAGGTGCTTCGGGAGCAATTGCCTCATTGGCTTCAGGCACACTGGTTGGTTCAAGCTCCACATTAGCTTTAGCCATGACTACGTCATTGGCTTCACTTGTGTTTGTAGTGGCAGCTTTAGGATTTTCAACCTCCACTTGACGAGCTGGAGGGTCGGGCACTGGCACGTTCACATCAGGAACAACTTCTTCAATAACTGGGGAAGTAGGGACACGTACGTCTTCTTGTCTTTCATCGGCTGATGCAGCCGGATTGTCTTCAGCAGCTTGGGCTTCAGACGCGGAGACATTCTCAGTTGGAGTGGCTTCAGGAAACACTTGACGTGCAACAGGTTGATGATGCACTTCTCCTTCTGGAACGCTCGAAAGAGGGACTTGAGTCTTTTGTCCTTTGTGAAGCCTGCGAAATGCTGGCAACGCCTTTGGAGATGGAGTTGGCTGGGCCTCAAAGTCTTCTTCTTCTTCATGCACGGGTGGTGTAACTTGTTGTTGTTGTTGGGGAGTACTTGGGGAGTCTTGTTGCTGTGGGTGATCAGCCCATGATGCATCCTGAGCAATTGGCGTCAGAGGACGACCAATGCTGATGAGTTCGCTGTTCGTGAGAACAGGTGATGATACCACGTTGCGTTCGATCTGAGGAAGAACTTCATCATATTCAACATTGTCATCTTGACCAATGTCTTCAGCAGCGGTGGGTTCAACTGCTGGAATATCTTCAGCTTCATGAGCCTCTGTGGGAGCAGGCTCATGAACTATCATCCATCTTTCTTGATGTTCAGACGCAGGGCGAACCACTGAAATAGGTTCAACAACCAAGGGCTCTGTGGGAGCAGCCCAATTCTTCTTGGTTTTGCGCTTCTTCTTGGAGGGAGCGGCATCAGAGGCTTTCGTATTCTTTCTCTTTCTGGCTTCAGCCTCGGCAACCCTCGTCTTCTTCTGTTCTGAAGCGGTAGTCATGACCTTTGGCTTCGAGCCAGTCATGCTTCTTGGGAAGATAATGCGAGGTGCTTCTTGACTTGAAGGTGCAGGTTGGGCAGTAGAGAGCTTCTTCTTCTTTGCAGCCATCCTGGGGTCAATGCCAGGATGGCCAAGAGACTTGCGCTTCTCAGCCTCATTGTAGGCAAGCACACACTTGTCAGCCAAACTCTTCATACGCTCGCGAGAGCCTTGGGCTTCTTGGCGCTTCTTGAGAAAGGCTTCTTTAAGTTCATGCAGCATGACCTTGAAGTTTCTGACATCTTGCACGCTGAGCTTCGCCACATGCTTCTTGAACTGAGCCTTCTCATAATCAATTTTGTTTTTCAGCTCAACGATGCGCTGAGCGAGAGCTAGCTCAGAAGCAATGGCGCCATTAAAGGAGACGCTGAGGCCAATGGGAAGCTGTAGATCTTCAAAGCTGAGATTTGGTGTGTCAAACCACTCATCAATGAAGTTATGGATGATTGCCACATCGAAGAGAGGCAGGTTGTTGAAGATCTTTGCTTCTTCCTTGCTCTTGATCAGTTGCTCAAGAGCATCATCTGCAAGATCTTCATCGCTGGACAGATCAATGGGTTCTTCACGCAGAATGGCAGCAGAAGTCAAGGTTTGATCAGTATGCCTAACGATTTGCTTTTTCTTCTCCGTCTTCTTGGAGATTCAGGATTGATCTTCAGACCGCACACTGTCTTCAGGAGGTACAGTGGCCAGAGGCTTCGCACGTGAAGCTTTTGGAGCAGCTGATCTTGAAGCTATTGGCTTCTTTTGCTTTTGCGTCTTTGGAGGAGGAGCTGGGGCTTCATCAGTGTCAGCATCATTATCAGAATGATCCACTTTGGCACCATGGACCAAGATGTAAGTGATGAGGCCATCAAGGTTGGAGAAGGGGCCGATGACATTTGGTTCCGCATCACGTGAGCCGTCAGCACGAGGAGCAGAGGGACCAGGGTTGAAGTCTAATCCCAATGACTTCTTGTTTTCCTTGGCCGAAGCCTTTGCATGCTGGAAGTTGCGCTTGAAGAAAGCATCATCACGACACCAGAGTAATGATGAGGGATCGGCATTCCCAAGATGAGGTCCTCGGACCATGCAGGGATAGAAACCTTGTGCAATAGCTTCAGCTCTGTTCTTGGGTTGAAGGCCTCGATAGAGAATATCACCCCAAGGACTCTTGATAGCATTCTTCTCTGCATATTCCTTGGTTACTAACTTGTACTTGAACCATTCTTCAGCCCAATAGCGTCGAATCCATTGGATTCGTGTCTTGCGCTGATGATAATTCTCTTCAGGATCTGTCTTGTAGAGCTCTACTAGGTCATCAGGCAGATCTTTTGATGTACCCCCTCGAAGCTGTCTGCCCTTCCTTACTAATTTCTCTGCAGCCATGAACTTCAAACTGAATGGCTTCAATACGTTCAAAGGCTTCAGAGACTTACGCTTGCTGGTCAAGCAGGAGCTGGCTTCAGGAGAATTAATGTGATGTTGTAAGTATTCTACAAACGAATGCAGACTATGAGAATCAAGGGATTCTCCCACGGACAACGGATTCTCCCACGGACATGTACCTGTGACAGCATTAGAGATGCGAGGGAAGGGGAAGAGGTCATATGCATTCTCAGAAGGTTTTAAAGATAAATCAGTTTGAAGACATTGACCTCATGATGCGAAGACATTCACTTATATGTAGTGAGTTGGTTCCAGATTTGTACGAATCCGTGAATAAGTACAAGTGAGGAATCAAACTGGATATGAAATTTAAGTGAATAGACTAGGCAGTATGAGATGCAGACAGTATAGATCTAACATTGTATAGGCAGAAACCACTTTTGGTAAATAGGATAAATCTTGAAGATCAAAAAGGTGGTAAAAATAAAGTTATAATTACCGCACGAAGAACTGCTAGATGAGATGAATAGGAGACCGAGCCGTTCAGTCCACCGTGCCCTAACTTGGCGACGAAGGACACCTACGGCGACGGCGGAGAGGACGATGTCCGCGGCCGGCGCGAGGACGGCATCGAAGAAGTCGCGGCAGCTAAGCGCTTCATCGCCGGCGTCGTCGAGAGCTAGCGGTGGCGCTAGGGTTTTGACGAGGTGGAGAGGTGGAAGAAGGATTTCTTTACCGCAGGGGACAAGTATTTATAAGTAGGTGTGCGGCACAGCCCAATTACGCTGGTTCCCCTGGCGATTCACATCTGAGGGGCACGTGGCAAGCATGCAACATACTCAGAGGTGTCCCACGTTCCCACGCCCGCCAGGCATGTCGGATGGTTGTTCCGGCTTCTCCGGATTTCAACAATAAAGATGAGTTATTTAAAACAGACTTAATGTTTTGTCTCTGTGCCTTCTGCTGACTAGGACGCAGAGAAGACATTCGACAGTTTCAATAGAATGCATATGATTTGGACAGATAGAGTTTGAGACTGAAAGCATAGAGAGGTTAGGGTCCGATCACATTCACTTAGTTCAAAAGATTCAACTTGAAGACATAGCTATAAATGAATGCTGTAGAGGAGAGAACACTAGTATATATATATATATATATATATATATATATATATATATATATATATATATATATATATATATCAAAAAGCAATCAAATCATCATAGTGAAGAAAATCATGAAGATAAATTGAAACTGAAGACAAACCAAATGCGAAGTCATTGCAAAAATAACGCCATGAGTGAAACACTTCAAACAGAGAAATTTGGTGGTGGCGTTACCCACCGTATAGGAAGTATTAGACCCAGACACGACGCACGATTATCGTGGCGCTCCGAAGTCAAATTCCATGTTAATGTATTCACACTCAAAGTGTAAGTCTTCATTGATTGAAGATATACATTACTTTGTGTGTTGCACATCTAAGTCATCAACATGCATAAGTGTTAGGATGTGTGCCTGATCACAGGACATTAGAGGATTCCAAGATATTTAGCTCATACCGTAACTTGCAAAACCTTTTCTCATCCAAGGGCTTTGTGAAGATATCTGCCAGTTGCTCTTCAGTGTTGACATGAATGATGTCGATATCTTTCTTCATGACATGATCTCTGAGAAAGTGATGACAAATTTCAATGTGCTTTGTCTTCGAGTGTTGGACTGGATTGTTGGCAATCTTGATGGCACTTTCGTTGTCGCAGAAGAGAGGTACTTGTTTCATATTGATGCCACAGTCCTTGAGAGTTTGCTTCATCCAGAGAAGCTGAGCACAACAAGATCCAGCAGCAATGTATTCAGATTCAGCAGTTGAGAGTGATACACAGTCTGCTTCTTTGAAGACCAACAGACAAGTGATCGACCCAGAAAGTGACATGTGCCTGATGTAGACTTGCGATCCACCTTGTCACCAGCATAATCAGCATCCGAGAAGCCAACCAAATCAAATTTTGAGCCCTTGGGATACCATAATCCGAGTGTTGGGGTGTAAGCCAAATATCGAAGAATTTGCTTCACAGCTAAGTGATGCGATTCCTTTGGTGCCGCTTGGAATCGAGCACCCATGCAAACACTAAGCATAATATCTGGCCTAGATGCACATAGATAAAGTAAAGAACCAATCATGGAGCGGTATACCTTTTGATCGAACTCTTTACCATTGTCGTCGGGACCAAGATGGTGTTTGGCTGGCATTGGCGTCGTGTAACCTTTGCATTCTTCCATTCCAAACTTCTTCAGACAATCTTTGAGGTATTTTTCTTGAGATATGAAGATGCCATTCCTTTTCTGACGAATTTGAAGACCAAGGAAGAACTTCAGCTCACCCATCATGGACATCTGATATTGCTCTTGCATCATGTATCCAAACTCATCAGTATACTTCTGGTTGGTGCAACCGAAGATTATGTCATCCACATATATTTGGCACACAAACAGTTCACCATCATATGTCTTCGTGAAGAGTGTGGGATCGAGGGATCCAGATTTGAAGCCTTTGCTCTTCAGGAAGTCTTTGATTGTATCATACCATGCGCGAGGAGCTTGTTTGAGGCCATACAGTGCTTTGTTTAGCTTGTACACCATATCAGGATGTTTTGGATCTTCAAAGCCAGGTGGTTGAGCGACATATACTGCTTCTTCAATCTTGCCATTGAGAAATGCACTCTTCACATCCATTTGATATAGCAAGATGTTGTGATGGTTAGCGTAGGCTAGCAGTATACGAATAGCTTCAAGCCTAGCCACAGGAGCAAATGTTTCATCGAAGTCGATTCCTTCTACTTGAGTATATCCTTGAGCCACAAGACGTGCTTTGTTTCTGACGACTTGACCATGCTCATCTTGCTTGTTTCGATATATCCATTTTGTTCCAATAATGTTATGCTTGCGAGGGTCAGATCGCTTGACAAGTTCCCAAACATTGTTCAGCTTGAACTGTTGAAGTTCGTCTTGCATAGCTTGAATCCATTCAGGTTCGATAAAGGCTTCAGCAACTTTCTTGGGTTCTGATATTGACACAAATGAAAAGTGCCCACAGAAGTTTGCTAACTGTGTTGCTCTTGAGCGAGTCAGTGGACCAGGTGCATTGATGCTGTCAATTATCTTCTCAATTTGTACTTCATTTGCAACACGAGGATGAACAGGACGAAGACTTTGCTCTTGCTGATCATTGTCATCATTGGGAGGATTATCTTCGGTCTGAGCGTTGTCTTCAGGTTGGTTAGGTGCAGAAATGATAAGTTCCTCTTCAGGCTGTGCTTCAGAGGGCATGATTTCACCAGTTCCCATCAGCCTGATAGATTCGCTTGGAGGAGCTTCATCAAGTGTACTTGGCAGGAGTTCTCTTTGTGAACCATTGGTTTCATCAAATCTCACATCCACAGTTTCGACGATCTTGTAGAGATAGAGGTTGAAGACTCTGTAGGAGTGCGAGTCCTTTCCATAGCCAAGCATGAAGCCTTCGTGAGCCTTAGGTGCAAATTTCGACTTGTGATGGGGATCCTTGATCCAGCATCTAGCTCCAAATACTCTGAAGTAGCTTACATTTGGCTTCTTGCCAGTGAGGAGCTCATATGATGTTTCGTTCAGAAGCTTGTGGATGTAAACATGGTTGATGATGTGACATGCTGTATCAATAGCTTCAGGCCAGAACTTTCTAGGTGTCTTGTACTCATCGAGCATTGTTTGAGCCATCTCAATGAGATTTCTGTTCTTGCGCTCAATGATGCCATTTTGCTGAGGTGTGTATGGAGCAGAAAACTCATGAGTGATTCCCATTGTATCCAGATAAAGATCAAGGCCGGTGTTCTTGAATTCGGTGCCTTTGTCACTTCTGATATGCTTGATCTTCACGCCATAATTGTTCATTGCTCGATTGGCGAAGCGTCTGAAGACATCTTGCACTTCAGTCGAGAATTATATGCACCCATGTGTATGTTGAGTAGTCATCAACAATGACGAAGCCATAGAGACAAGCAGTTGTTGTGAGGGTGGAGTAGTGAGTAGGTCCAAATAAGTCCATGTGTAACAGCTCGAAGGGTTGAGATGTTGTCATGATTGTCTTCGAGGGGTGCTTTGCCCTAGTCATCTTTCCAGCTTCGCAGGCACCACACAAATGATCCTTATTGAACTTGACATCCTCGATGGCTATGACATGCTTCTTCTTGACGAGAGAGTGTAAGTTCCTCATGCCAGCATGCCCCAGCCTTCGATGCCAGAGCCAGCATTCTGAAGCTTTTGTGAGAAGACATACGGCAAGCTATGGACCTGCTGAGAAATCTACCATGTATAGATCATCTTTCCGATACCCTTCAAAGACTAGAGACTTGTCAGATTCTATTAGTACAAGGCAACGATATTTTCCGAATAGCACAATCATGTTCAAGTCACAAAGCATTGAGACAGACATTAAGTTGAAACCAAGGGATTCAACAAGCATCACTTTATCCATGTGTTGATCCTTTGAGATTGCAACTCTACCTAGACCCAATACCTTGCTTTTACCAGTGTCGGCAAATGTGATGTGACTCTTATTGGATGGACGTAAGGTTGAGTCCATGAGAAGACTTCGATCACCAGTCATATGATTTGTGCATCCGCTGTCCATAATCCATTCTGAAGTTTTTGGTGACATGCCCTACAGTGCAGTTAGGAGGATTGGCTTCACAAAGAGTGTTGTGAAGCATAGGCATTTGACAAATACAAGGATTGTCACAGCTTAGATCAAAGTTAGGACACATAGTGTGGCTGGTAAGCGACTTAGATGTGAAGTATATAGTAAGACATTTTATCATGCGTCCTTAATGTGTTTTAGGTCCCCAGCAATAGTATCGGACGCCTTTGATTGCTGGCTGGAGACCATTTCCTGCAAAAGAAAGTTAATTCTTCTTCACCACCCACATCTTCAGGGTGGTTTAGAATCAATGAGTCTAAGTGCAGCATCTGAGAACTTCGGCTTTGAAGCCCTAGGAAATAGCCTTGCAGGAGATGAATGATACTCATATGAATAAGCAGAAAAGTTCTTAGTTCTATGAACATAGCGGTTTGAAGACACACGCTCTTATTCATCAGTTTGAGTACGATTTCCCTGCAAAACATTGGCGTTAGGGTGACTCAGATGAGTCATGTATCTGTATGAAGCCTTTGGGCCATATGAAGCCATAGGTCTGGGGTTTGTCTTCCTCCTTGGTGGTGTCATGATGACATTCACAGGAAGATTCTCAATACACTGCTTGGGTACCCATATCTTCTTCATAGGTGGTCCATTCCTGCAGTTAGTACCAATATACCTGCCAAACACTTCACCATTCTGATTTTTGAACAACTTATAGTTTGCATCAAAGGATTCATCAATGATAATGGGGTTAGCGCAGGTAAAGCCAGATAAGGTGGATGGATCTACTGAAGGTTCCTTTGCAGCAACCCATGTGGTTTTGGGATACTGCTCAGGCTTCCAGTAGGAGCCATCAACATTCATTTTCCTCTCGAACCCAACACCCTCTTTCCTAGGGTTTCGGTTCAGAATCTGCTTTTTGAGGACATCGCAGAGCGTCTGATGTCCTTTCAGACTTTTGTACATCCCTGTTTGAAGCAATGTCTTCAACCTAGCATTTTCATTAGCAATAGTAGTGGTATCCTCCGCAGAGGGGTTAGTTACCACATTAGTAGTTGAAGACAATGAAACAGTAGCAGCAGTGGAACATTTAGCAACAGATGTAGCGTTATCACGCTCAATGCATTTTAGACATGGTGGTTCAAATTCTTTCTGTGTAACGCTGATCAAGTAATGAATCGTGCTCCTTCTGAAGACCTTCATAATCCACTCTTATCTTTTCAAGGTCTAGCTTTCTTTGAAGACATTTAGAAGAAAGCTTCTCATGATCAGACAAGAGAGCATTATGTTGATCTTGAAGGGCGTCAAACTTGGAATGAAGTCTCTAAAGACTCTCAGCCAAAGCTTTTGACTGATCCATTTCTTCACCCAACATATCATCGCTCTTACTAAGCATGTCTTGAACCTTTTCCAAGACTCTTTGTTGTTTAGTGGCAAGGGAAGCAATCTTGACATAACTGGGGCCAAATTCATCTCCTGATTCATCATCGCTAGATTCAGAGAGGTAGCATTCAGTTACCTTATCACCCCTTGCCATGAGGCATGGTGAAGATGATGGCGATTCAGGTGCAAAAGTCATCTCTTTAAGAGACTCCTTGTAATCCTCAAACCAAGGATCATGACGAGTATGATGACCTTCATACCTCAGATAGCCGGTCCCAGATTAGCGCTTCGCGTGATTGAGGTGCATGACGTTCCTGAACTGATTTCAGGACAGACAGGAGCAGATGACATCCTTCACCGTGAGGTTCAGTAGAGTGTACTTGCGAATGTCATCAGCATCCGCCATCTTGCATAGATCGGTAAGACCAATCTCAGTGATGGTCCACAGTTCGCTGTCCATAGCCATGAGTCGCTTCTTCATCATGGCCTTCCATCGAGGATACTCATGACCGTCAAAGGTGGGGCAAGATACATTCATCAATCCTGCAGTCGACATAGCTGAAACTCCAGGTTGTTAAACCAAATCACACAGAACAAGGGAGTACCTCGCTCTGATACCAATTGAAAGTGCTATTATCGACTAGAGGGGGGGGGGTGAATAGGGGATTTTTATGAAAGTCTTCAAAACTTGGAAGTTTCAAAGACAAACAATAGAAATGACCTAGTTGATATGCAGCGGAAGATAAACTACCATAAGCAAACCATAGTCAAGTATGCAATGATGTGAAAGTACAGGACTAATAGCAGCCAAGTAGTAAGGATCAGGATGGAAGATAGTATGAAGCCAATCAACAGTAGTAGTCAAGCAATGAAGTCAAACATATACACAGATAGGCAATGACTTCACTAAGACAAACTCAAAGTAAAGGGAGGAATAGGATAGAACCAGTCACTTGTTGAAGACACATGATTTGTTGGACCAGTTCCAGTTGTTGTGACAACTGTACGTCTGGTTGGAGCGGCTGAGTATTTAAACTCGAGGACACACAGTCCCGGACACCCAGTCGCTGAGCACGCAGCTCAGGACACCAAGTCCTCACCGTATTCTCCTTGAGCTAAGGACACACAGTCCTCGCCCAATCACTATGGTAAGTCTTCAAGGTAGACTTCCGAACCTTCACAGAATTAGTTCACCGGCAATCCACAATGACTCTTGGTTGCTCAGAACGCAATGCCTAACCGGCTGGAGGATTCACAGTCCTCAAGTGTAATAAGTCTTCAGGTCACACAGACAGAAAGACTTCAGTGATGCCTAACACTCTTTGGCTCTGGGTGTTTGGGCTTGGTCCTCGCAAGGATTTCTCTCTCTCAAAGGCTTCGAGGTGGGTTGCTCTCAAACGACAAAAGCCGTGCACTAACTCTGAGCAGCCACCAATTTATGGTGTAGGGGGTGGGCTATTTATAGACACTGGGCAACCCGACCTGATATGTCTGAAATGACCCTGGGTCACTAAGGAACTGACACGTGTTCCAACGGTCAGATTTCAAACACACACGGCAACTTTACTTGGGCTACAAGCGAAGCTGACTTATCCAGCTCAGGATAAGATTTGCTCTCATTGTCTTTGCTCGAAGACGTAGGATTCGGGTTGAGCATCACTTCAGTCATTCTGACTTAGTTCACTTGGACCCCACTTAACAGTACGGTGGTTCCTATGACTCAACAAAGAAGAAAAGGTAACATCAAAACAACACAGTCTTCGCGCTCCATAGTCTTCACTCAATGTCTTCTCATGTCATAGTCTTCAATATGAATATCTTCACATACCACCATGGTCTTCAATGTCTTCATACATTTTTAGGGGTCATCTCCGGTAGGTAAACCGAATCAATGAGGGACACTACCTGCGTTATCCTGCAATTCTCACAAACGCATTAGTCCCTCAACCAACTTTGTCGTCAATACTCCAAAACCAACTAGGGGTGGCACTAGATGCACTTACAAGAATCCAACATAATATGGGATGACGAGACGTTTGACAGGTCCGCCTGCCTCTTCTAGTTAATGAGGGCTTGTATATAATTAGACTACTTCATGAGGTAATTCCTCACTGCATAATTGTATCCTCTCAAATCCACTCTCCACTTGTTCAACAATGTCGGACAATAGCGAACACAGAGTTCTGCCAGAGGATCATCTTTCAAAGTTTTGGGTGGAGTTGCACGTGGTCTTGTAGGAGATTTGTCGGCTTCACGCCGAGGAAGAGGAGGATGCTCAGGCAATGGTCGAGTTTCTGAAAGAGATCTTGGTGCAGCAGGAAGATAACATCAAGGACATCTTCAGATTGGTGTACGGTCTTGGTCACATTGGTCACCTGGGCCTTGGTCGTGGGTGTGAAGTTAGCATC